>NC_053492.1:33411156-33486156 GCF_905171775.1 Rana temporaria | reverse complement strand
ATCTATCTATCTATCTATCTATCTATCTATCTATCTATCTATCTATCTATATCTCTATATCTATCTCTATATCTATCTCTATATCTATATCTATCTATATCTATCTATCTATCTATCTATCTATCTATCTATCTATATCTCTGTCCGTCTGTCTGTAAGCCCAATCACGGGTGAGTGACGTTGGGGGGGGGGGTGTTTGTGATTTTGCTTGCGCCCCCCTAAAAAAATGGAGCACCAGCCGCCACTGATTATGTTGTCTTCTGTTGCAGGCCGGGTTGGAACAATCGTTGCAAAGGGAAGAACCACAAGCAATATATAGAGGGATGCAAACCCTAAAGAAGATATATTAGATGTTACCTGTTACTATTCTGATCATCCACTTCATTTATCTAGTAAACCAGACTACATCGTGCTGAGGTGTATATGATTCTTCAATAAACAAACGCCTCAACAAATAATAAGTCTGTCCCTGTATATTTATTATATTACAGATATGAGATTAACCACGCCCCCTCTCACACCTGTACACCCACCACGGGTCAGAGCAATTTTTACATTTATGCTATGGGCTTGTTCATGTTTGGCAAATACGATTTTATTACTTAACCATTAAGGACCGCCGCACGATGATATACGTCGTCAGAATGGCTCGGCTGGGCACAAGGGTGTACATGTACGTCCCCTTTAAGAACCCAGCCGTGGGTCGCGAGCGCCAGTCCGAAGCTCCGTGACCGCGCCCGCGGGACCCGATCGCCGCCGGTGTCCCGCGATTGGGTCACAGGAGCTGAAGAACAGGGAGAGGTGAGTGTAAACAAACCTTCCCCATTCTTCTCTGTGGCTTGTCACTGATCGTCTGTTCCCTGTCATAGGGAAGGACGATCAGTGACATCACACGTCCAGCCACGCCCCCCTACAGTAAGAAACACACAATAGGACACACTTAACCCCTTTAGCGCCCCCTAGTGGTTAACACCTTCACTGCCATTTTCATTTTCACAGTAATCAGTGCATTTGTATAGCACTTTTCGCCGTGAAAATGACAATGGTCCCAAAAATGTGTCAAAAGTGTCTGATGTGTCCGCCATAATGCCGCAGTCATGAAAAAAAATCGCTGATCGCAGCCATTACTAGTAAAAAATAATATTAATAAAAATGCCATAAAACGATCCCCTATTTTGTAAACGCTATAACTTTTGCGCAAACCAATCAATAAATGCTTATTGCGATTTTTTTTTACCAAAAATATATAGGAGGATACGTATCGGCCTAAACTGATTTTTTTTATATATTTTTGGGGGATATTTATTATAGCAAAAAGTAAAAAATATAGGGCCAGATTCACGTACAGCGGGCGCAGAGTAACGTAACCGGATTACGTTACACCGCCGCAATTTTTCCGATTTAGTGCCCGATCCACAAAGCACTTACCTGGAAATTTGCGGCGGTGTATCGTAAACAGGTCCGGCGCAAGGCGGTCCAATTCAAATGGGGCGGGTACCATTTAAATTAGGCGCGCTCCCGCGCCGGACTTACTGCGCATGCTCCCGTCGCAAATTTCCAGACGTGCTTTGCGCAAAATTACGACGCGCCGACGTTTTGTAAATCGCGACGTGAAAAAAGATTTACGCCGGGAAAAATAAAAGATTTAAAAAAAATTCAAAAGCGACGCGGGAAAGACGGGCATACTTTAACATGGTGGAGTACTTTTACACCATGGTAAAGGTGCACTATCTTTGCAACGGAAATCTAACACTTGCAACGCCGTACCGACGGGAAAAATCTTCGTGGATCGCCGTAACTCCTAATTTGCATACCCGACGCTGGTTTACGACACAAACTCCCCCCAGCGGCGGCCGCGGTACCGCATCCTAAGATCCGACAGTGTAAAACAATTTCACCTGTTGGATCTTCTGCCTATCTATGCGTAACTGATTCTATGAATCAGCCGCATAGATAGAAACAGAGATATGACGGCGTATCAGGAGAAACGCCGTCGTATCTCTTTGGTGAATCTGGCCCTTAGATTTTTTTTTTTAAATTGTCGCCCTATTTTGTTTATAGAGCAAAAAATAAAAACCGCAGAGGTGATCAAATACCACCAAAAGAAAGCTCTATTTGTGGGAAAAAAAGGACGCCAATTTTGTTTGGGAGCCACGTCGTACGGCGCGCAATTGTCATTGAGAGTGACGCAGTGCCGAATCCCAAAAAGGGGCCAGGTCCTTAAGTGGTTAAAATATTATTATTTTTTTTTGGGGGGGGGGGGGGGTTCTGTTATCATATTATGCTGATTTTAAATAAAAACTCCAAGTAAAATGTTTTCATTCATTTAAATTGCATTAGTTCATTTATAAAGCTGATTTTTTTATTTTTTTGGCCCCTCAATATTTGCAAAATATAGCAGAAATAGAAATCCATTGTAGCAAAACATTTTGCGGGAACAACATGGATAAGATATTAACTTATTGTCTATACAAGGAATAGAAAGTGAAATCACCAGGTAGAGGTGGTTATGTTTCAGCAGTCAGTAAAAGGGAGAGGTACAGGATTTCCAAATTTTATTGGGTTCATTTCAATATGGGATATGTTATTTTATTATGGATAATGATATTTGTCTTTGTAGTTCCAGTACCTCTTCTCATTACAATAACAGCTAGAAGGAGACGTAGCTTGTAAACTTTCAGGCAAGGATATTACAGGAATATAAATCTTTATCATTGGAGCGCTGTTTAATTTTATAATAAATGGGAATGTCATTCCTCTTTTTCACCACTAGATGTCCTGATTAAATGGTTATGGATCATTGTGGACGTTGAAGGTCACATTGTGATACATTTTATACACTACACAACTCTTGTTTTTTATAATATGTTGTACTGACAAGTACAGTGATACTACCATCACATATAGTTTTTAAGTTAGGTGTCTGTATGCTAAGTAATGTGTCAGTTTAACACTTTAGGGTATTTTGTTCGGCATCATCCAAGGTCACCTACTACTTTCTAAACCAGAATTCTGGCTCATTTATTTCAGTCAGTCATTCCTGAACCCCTTTGCATAACACACTCCTGAACCCTGCACTTCCTGCGTAGCGCACTCCCAAACCCTGCACACTATTTGTGATGCACTCCCAAACCCTGCACCTCGTGTGTAATGCACTCCTGAACCCTGCACCCTGTGTGTGATTCACTCCCCGGCCCTGTACCCTGTGTGTGATGCACTCCCGAACCCTGCACCCTGTGTGTGATGCACTCCTGAACCCTGCACCCTGTGTGTGATGCACTCCTGAACCATTTACCCTGTGTGTGATGCACTCCTGAACCCTGCACCCTGTGTGTGATGCACTCCTGAACCCTGCACCCTGTGTGTGATGCACTCCCGAACCATTTACCCTGTGTGTGATGCACTCCTGAACCCTGCAACCTGTGTGTGATGCACTCCCGAACCCAGCACCCTGAATGTGATGCACTCCCGAACCATTTACCCTGTGTGTGATGCACTCCTGAACCCTGCACCCTGTGTGTGATGCACTTCCGAACCCTGCACCCTGCGTGTGATGCACTCCCGAACCCTGCACCCTGTGTGTGATGCAATCCCGAACTCTGTACCCTGTGTGTGATGTACTCCCGAACCCTGCACCCTGTGTGTGATGCACTCCCGAACCCAGCACCCTGTGCATATGACACTACTGAACCCTGCACCCTGTATGTGATGCACTCCTGAACCATGGGCATATGGCACTACTGAACCCTGCACCCTGTGTGTGATGCACTCCTGAACCCTGTACTACTGAACCCTGCAGCCTATGTGTGATGCACTCCTGAACCCTGTACCCTGTGCGTATGGCACTACTGAACCCTGTGTGTGATGCACTCCTGAAGCCTGCATCCTGTATGTGATGCATTACTGAACCATATACCCTGTGCATATTGCACTACCGAACCCTGCACCCTGTGTGTGATGCACTTCTGAACCCTGCATCTGTGCATGATGGACTTCTGCTCCCTGCACCATGTTCATAATGCACTCATGAACCCTGCACCTGTGTACAATGCTCTCCTGAACCCTGCACCCTGTGCATAATGCACTCATGAACCCTGCATCCAGTGGGTAATGCATTTCTGAACCCTGCATCTTGTGAGTGATGTACTCCTGAACCCTGCACCTTGTGCACATTACTGAACCATATACCCTGTGCATATTGCACTACTGAACCCTGCACCCTGTGTGTGATGCACTTCTGAACCCTGCATCTGTGCATGATGGACTTCTGCTCCCTGCACCATGTTCATAATGCACTCATGAACCCTGCACCTGTGTACAATGCTCTCCTGAACCCTGCACCCTGTGCATAATGCACTCATGAACCCTGCATCCAGTGGGTAATGCATTTCTGAACCCTGCATCTTGTGAGTGATGTACTCCTGAACCCCTGCACCTTGTGCACTCTTGAACCCCACACACTGTGTGTAATGTACTCCTGAGCCTTGCACCCTGTGGGTAATGCACTCCTGAACCCTGCATAACACAGTTATTATTCCTGCATCCTGCTCGTGGAGCTTACATTCTAAAGGGAGGGGGTGGTGGTACAAAAGTTAATAGCTCTTTGTGTTATTCACTCCTGAACCCTGCACCTTCTACGTACCACACTCCTAAACCCTGCCACCCTGTGAGTTATGCATTACTAATTTTATTTAACAGTGCCCCTTTAAGACCCTCCAAATTTGCAATTTGGCCACACTCTCCATTTAATGCAGCACACACAACGTGCTGTATCACTACTCTCACACATGGGTGGGGGCAGACGTGTCAAAAGGGAGGGGGAGCCGTTGGAGTCTGTGGCCCAGATTCTGAAAGGGCTTACGACGGCGCAACGCAATGTACACCGTCGTAAGTCCTAATCTGGGCCGTCGTATCTATGCGTCTGATTCTTAGAATCAGTTACGCATAGATATCCATTAAATCCGACAGGCGTAAGGCTCTTACGCTGTCGGATCTTAAATGCATTTATTTTTTCGCCGCTAGGTGTCGCCTCCGTCGTTTTCCCCATCGAGTATGCAAATTAGCAAAATACGCGAATTCCCGAACGTACGTGCGGTCGACGCAGTGAAGTTATGACGTTTACGTTAGATTTGCGACGCGTAAAGTTGCCCCTGCTATATGAGGGGCAACCAATGTTAAGTATGGCCGTCGTTCCCGTGTCGAAATGTAAAAATGTACGTCGTTTGCGTAAGTCGTCCGTGAATGGGGCTGGACGTCATTTACGTTCACGTCGAAACCAACGACGTCCTTGCGACGTCATTTAGCGCAATGCACGTCGGGAAATTTTAGGGACGGCGCATGCGCAGTACGTTCGGCGCGGGAACGCGCCTAATTTAAATGCTCTACGCCCCCTATCCGGCTCATTTGAATTAGGCGGGCTTGCGCCGGGGGATTTACGTTACGCCGCCGCAACTTTACAGGCAAGTTCTTTGTGAATAAAGCACTTGCCTGTAAAACTTGCGGCGGCGTAACGTAAATGACATACGTTACGCCGCCGCAGTTTTACGCCCAGATACGAGAATCTGGGCCTGTGAGTTTCTGCACCTATCTGCTGCCAAAAGAAAGCCCTACCTAGTGGCCAAATGCTGTATTTTCCATTTTAAATCAATGCAAAACTTTCAACCAGCAAAAGAAATAGCCTATTTCCATTTTTGCTTACATTTAAATAGAACAAATGCACTTTGACTTTGCATTTTTTTTATATCTATATATATATATATATATATATATATATATATATATATATATATATATAGACCCCTAAACTCAATGATTAAAAACATAAATGTTGCCTAAATAACCTCACTTATCCCTAATAATTTTTGCAGGTTTTGTAGATGATAGACATTTTAAAGAGAAGCATTTGAACAATCATATTAGCTACAGCTGGGTAGTACATCAGGTTGTCACCTTTTTCTGGGAAAAAAATATTTTATGGTTTCCTTCCTATTATTAACATTGGCAACAAGTCCCATTTTTACTGGCCCGGCGGTAAGAGGACCGTTATTCATTCGGTTACAGTTGCAACACATGAAGTAGAACTCGTGTGTCTTAGTGTATAGAAGCTGACGTTTCTTGTCTCCTCCTGAATGATAAATTCTGTCTATCACATCAATCCCTCTTGTGCCACACAATGACCTTCATTCATAGCATGGAGACAGGCGCCGTTAGATGCTTGTGCTTCCCACACCAATTAGCAGAACAGCTGATTCTCCTGCATTAGTTCATTAGAGGCTGGGCAAGGCTTCGAAAACCATTAATGAGTATCTATATGCTTTGCTTTACATAACCTACATCAACCTGACTCAAAAGTTGGCCATAGATGACTCAACCATGTTTACCATTTGAAGAATCGCTTCGGATTAATAGGGTACTTTGAAAGAGATTGGTGATGGGAAAGAACAATAACTTCTTAGAAAATCTATCTACACGATGAAGGTTTTCAAAGTTTATCTAGAAGAGGAAAGTTACAAAGCAAAAGTGAAGATTAGAAATCAGAGAGAATACCATACAAGTGAAGGAACTCAGACCTTACCAATGAACCAATGTCTTTGTGAGAATGGAAGAACTTTAGGTTTAGAACTCCATGGGTGATTACTTGCACACAGGTTTTCCCATGCAGGGACGTGTTTTGCCAGCACATTGGGGGGGGGGGCGGGATCTGGGCCCCCCCTTATTTCCCGGGATCTGGGGGTCCCCTTTGCTAAAGGGGTCTTCCAGATTCTGAAAAGCCCTCCGCCCGCAGTCCCCCACAACCACCGGGCAAGGGTTGTGGGGATGAGGCCCTTGTCCCCATTAACAAGGGGACATGGTGCTTCGAGGGGTCACAGACCCCCAAAGCATCCTCCCAATGTTGAGGGCATGTGGCCTGGTACGGTTCGGGGGGGGTGCACTCTCTTGTCCACCCCCTCTTTTCCTGCGGCTGGCCAGGTTGCGTGCTCGGATAAGGGGTCTGGTATGGATTTTTCGGGGAACTCCACGCCATTTTTTTTAATTTGGGGTGGAGTTCCACTTAAAATCCATACCAGACCTGAAGGGCCTGGTAATTGAATTTGGGGGGACCCCCACGCTTTTTTTTTTTTATGAATGACTTTTCTTTGAATTGCCGGGAGCTGACAATTCATTATAGCCGCGAGTCATTTTAAATGACTTTTTTTCCTTCAGAAATGACACTTTGTGCAGGGACAGTTCTAAGCACAAGAAACAAGTGCTACTTCACAGGCATACTATACACCCCCAGGTACTAAATTTAAAGGAATATTTCACTTTTATTGTTTCACTTTAAGCATTATTAAAATCACTGCTCCCGAAAAAACTGCAGTTTTTAAAACTTTTTTTTGCATTGATACATGTCCCCTGGGGCAGGACCCAGGTCGCCAAATACTTTTCAGGACAATAACTTGCATATTAGCCTTTAAAATTAGCACTTTAGATTTCAAACGTTCGAGTCCCATAGACTTTAACAGGGTTCTAGAGTTCACACAAAATTTTGGTCTGTTCGCAGGTTCTGGTGCAAACCGAACGGGGTGGTGTTCAGCTCATCCCTAGTGCCCATCAATGCAGTGTGACCAGTGCCCATAAATGCAGCATGACCAGTGCCCATCAATGCAGCCTGACCTGAGAAATGGTTATATTCTTTCTATTCTTGTTTTTAATTCTATTCTTTTGTTTTTTTTTCTATTCTATTCTTTTCAATTCTATTATTTTCTTATGTATTCAAAATCAAATGTATTCTATTTGAAATTCAAATTTCAAAAGATGGCTATATTCTTTTTATTTTATTCTATTAGTTCCTATTCTATTCTAGTTTTGCTCTATTATATTATATTCTTCTGTTATATTCTTTTCTATTCTATTTGTTTTTTTCTATTTTTTTTCTTTATTTTCTATTCTATTTTATTCTCTTTGGAAATTTGAAAAAAAAATCAAAAACTATTCAAAAACTTTTCGAATTTGAAAACTATTCAAATTCTACTTTGAAAAGTATTTAATCTCGAAATCGATTTGAAAGCTATTCAAATCGATTTGAATTCAAATTTCGTCAGATTTTTTTTCTTCATTATTTTGGATTTGTTTAAATTTTTTTAAAAAAATTTGGATACATCTGAATTGCCCAAAAACTCAAATTTTGACCAAATTTCAATTTGGAACAAAATAAACTGCACATGTTTACATACAGCCCCAATAGAGGGTGGGTGTGTGTTCCTAATAAAGGGGTAGCCCCTGAGGTGACAGCAGGGTAGCTAGTACCTGATTGTCAGTTTTTTATTGGGACCCTTCTGTAGGTAGTGCATGTGATGCCATGGGCGTAGGAACCGGGGGGGACGGGGGGGACGGATCCCCCCCAGATAATAATGCGGGGGGGACAGGTATGGTAAAATCCCCCCCACCCGCCGAGCCTCGTCCAGTCAGTGTCCAACAAGCTGGCAGCATGAGCGGGCTGCGCTGTAGGGGAGGTGGAGGCGGAGCGGCCAGGCCGACAGTTGCTGAACCCGCCAGGAGCCGACTGAGGGGGGTAAGGGAGGCTAAGGATGCCGCTTGTTCCGCACTGCTGAAGACAGCCTTGCCGGCCGCCGGTACACTGTCTGCAGCAGAGCGGTGCGAGTGTGCTGTGAGTGAATCACGGACCATTCACTTCCCTGTCAGGCTGCCTGACTCAGGCAGAGTGTTCTCCGCCCGACAGGAGCTTCCTAGTCCCGCCCGGCGTGATGTCATTCACAGACCGGGAGGCGGGAAGAAAGAGCCGAGGAGAGTGCTGCTGTGAGGAGCCAGTGAAGCCCCTGCAAAAGTGCAGGTAAGTTTTCCAAGCTAAAAACGTAACCTAAATCACTGTTGTCACAGTGGCTTAGCTGTGTCAACCTGCCTGAAGTGTTTAACTCTTTGGGGGGGGGTTTACATTGGTATTTGAAATATGCAGCATGGAAGGGGTTATTGCATTAGTGACCAGTTAATTAACCCCCTTGTGCTGCATTTATGGTGCAGCATCAAAGGGTTCATAAACTCATATACCAGTGCCACTAATGCAGCACAAAGGGGTTAAATAACTGGCACTGGTCACTAATGCATCAGTGGTGTATTCGATACTACCCACCCCTCTCTTGTACATACTACCCACCCCTCTCTTGTACATACTACCCACCCCTCTCTTGTACATACTACCCACCCCTCTCATGTACATACTACCCACCTATACGCACCCCTCTCATGTACATACTACCCACCTATACCCACCCCTCTCGTGTACATACTACCCACCCCTCTCGTGTACATACTACCCACCCCTCTCATGTACATACTACCCACCTATACGCACCCCTCTCATGTACATACTACCCACCCCTCTCATGTACATACTACCCACCTATACGCACCCCTCTCATGTACATACTACCCACCTATACCCACCCCTCTCATGTACATACTACCCACCCCTCTCGTGTACATACTACCCACCCCTCTCATGTACATACTACCCACCTATACGCACCCCTCTCATGTACATACTACCCACCTATACCCACCCCTCTCATGTACATACTACCCACCCCTCTCGTGTACATACTACCCACCCCTCTCATGTACATACTACCCACCTATACGCACCCCTCTCATGTACATACTACCCACCTATACGCACCCCTCTCATGTACATACTACCCACCTATACGCACCCCTCTCATGTACATACTACCCACCTATACCCACCCTCTCATGTACATACTGCCCACCTATACCCACCCCTCTTGTGTACATACTACCCACCCCTCTCATGTACATACTACCCACCAATACCCACCCCTCTAATGTACATACTACCCACCTATACCCACCCCTCTCGTGTACATACTACCCACCTATACCCACCCCTCTTGTGTACATACTACCCACCCCTCTCATGTACATACTATCCACCAATACCCACCCCTCTCGTGTACATACTACCCACCTATACCCACCCCTCTTGTGTACATACTACCCACCCCTCTCATGTACATACTACCCACCAATACCCACCCCTCTTGTGTACATACTACCCACCTTTACCCACCCCTCTTGTGGACATACTACCCACCCCTCTCATGTACATACTACCCACCCCTCTCATATACATACTACCCACCTATACGGTATAGGTGGGTAGTATGTACATGAGAGGGGTGGGTAGTATGTACATGAGAGGGGTGGGTATTGGCGAGTAAAAATGCTGTCCCCCCCAGATTTGTAAGGGTTCCTACACCCATGTGTGATGCTGTCCCTTCATGTAACTGTGTAACAGGCGCCGTTGCGCCACCTGTCCTCTGTGAAACAGGCACTTTTAGCGCCGTATTGCGTTCCATGCTGGAACGCATACGGCGCATGCGTGATGACATCATTGCCCGCACCGTGCTGCGTTCCAGCTTGGAACGCGGAAGTGCGCCGTATTACGGCAGTCCTTTGAATCAGTGCGATGTACTGCAGCTGTAACCAGCCTATAAATGCATTCACTCAACAATGCTTCCCCATTCTATTATTGTCAGCGGTAGCTCTGCCTATGCTACAGAGATGGGAGTCATTACTCCCCATGCCGGAACAGCGCTCCAGCCTCAACTACTCCCTTAATGCCATCTGCATCTACAGCAGCCAGGAGCCATTGCTGGGGACAACCTTTGAGACTTCCTTGCTGAACATCCTTCACCACAGATTCCCTACTACCTATACTGAAGCCTGCTAAATGGATAAGTAGTTATTGTGTTACTTGTAGTGCCATAGCAAGATCTGCTACTTATGTGCCGGCTATAAAATTACTACTGTTTATCATGCTTTCTGTTGATCAACATAACTACGATATACTGTTGTGTTAAAGGCCCCGTACACACGAGAGGATCTATCCGCTGGAATTGATCTGCGGATCAGTTCCAGCGGATAGATACGCTGGTGTGTACAACCCAGCGGATCTGTTTCCGCGGATTTTTATCCCCTGGGATGGATTTCAAGCGGATAAAAATTTGAAGACATGCTTTCAAATCTATCCGCTTGAATCCATCCCAACGGATTGATCCGCTGGTCTGTACAGACTCACCGGATCAATCCGTCCGAAATGGATCCCCCGCATGCGTCGTAATGATTCGACGCATGCGTGGAATTCATTATATGACCGTGTCGCGCACGTCGCCGCGTCATCATCGCGGCGACGGCGCGACACGTCATCGCGATGGGATTTCGGCGCGGATTTCGATCCTATGGTGAGTACACTCCATCGGATCCAAATCCGTGGAAATCCTCAAGAGGATTTATCCACGAAAATGGTCCGTTGGACCGTATCCGCGGATAAATCCTCTCGTGTGTACTAGGCCAAAGAGACATCTACACTCAAATACCCTGAGCTATGTTCACACCTCATCTATAACTATTACTTTTTTTTACACCTCCTAATTATTATATGTACTCTCAAAGTACCTGAGCTTTATTGGCTCTCATACGTTATTATAGTTGCCACTACAACTTGTGTAATACTACGTATACTCTCAAAGTACCTGAGCTATATTGCCTCTTATACGCAAATACTGGTTGTTACTACAACTCATATTTACTATGTGCTTGACAGAAGTATAATTACTTATAGGCCTTGTCCTAACTGTTTGAACATGTTCGCTCTAACTTTTCTATGCTAGGGGTTGATGCTATTTCATAGCATCTCCCTTCGTGGCCTAATACATCCCTATATGCTCAAAGTGATATGATTTAGAGAACCCCCAAACTCCTGTATCGAGGAGTGACGCCTGGGGTCCCTTACTGATAATCACTTGCATATAGTGGTGTATTGGAATATTGACCTCGAACTATAATTTTAAACGCTAACCTCTGGTCGCATGTTGTAATGTGTCCATGCTTAGTAGCTCAGCGCCTTTCTTTATGTGACACAGAGATGATGTATTGATCCCCCTAACTCCTGTTGCGAGTAGTGACGCCTGGGGCCCAATACTGAGTTGTCGCATAAAGAATCGCATTGAATTCCTTGCTAACCGCAGTTGTGGTTCACTCCGTTCACCAGTGCTGTTACAAACTGATGGCTAGTGGGCTGCCAAACAAGGAGCAGTCTCTATTGCATAAATTGTGTCAGTGTGGAGATAGGCATAGATGGTTCAGCTTACCCCTCCTGGTACACCCTTCTTCTGTCCAGGTCACTTGGCGGTCTGCTGTGCTCAGATACTTGGAAACCGGTGATTCAGTCCCTCAGCTCTGGTGTAGTCACACATGGTAACCGGTCCCTCCAGCTCCATCAGCAAGAAACTTTAACAAACACTCTTTCTTAGCCCCCGTTCACACCTAGGCATATATACGCCTGTAGTGCGACGCCGCAGCCGCCCCTGAGACGCTGGAGGGATGATTTCACATTGCCCTCTATGGAGATGGTTCACATCTCCACGCTGAACGCCGAACGCCGTACGCCTGCCGCCTGAAAACAAGTCCCGGACCTTTTTTTCAGGCGGCTTTCGGCGTTCGGCATAGGAGATGTGAACCATCTCCATAGAGGGGGTGGCTGCATTCACAATCGCGGCGTTTTTTCGCCACAAATCGCGGTACAAAACGCCACAATTTGTCGCCGCAATTTGCGGGACAAAACGCCGCGATTTTGTATGCCAAGGTGTGAATGCAGCCTTAGTGAGAATGCAGACCTAGACAGCAACAGGTCTGCACTCGCTGACTGCTGGAGACTGGCCCAATCTCTTGTATTTTGCCCAGGAAAACACTGTCCCTTTCCTCCTCCTATTTGCAGGGAATCCTGGGTATTAAAGTCCACAGTCAATAACCTCAATTCACTTGTGTTGTACTGTACTGTTTGAGGACTACATGTCCCAGGGTCCTCAGCGGCTGCATCATCACTTCCCCGGACTAGATCAGGTCCCTGGGAGGGGGAGGAGAAGTATGGGTGGGGGATTGAACACACAACCTTCTTAGCAGGAAAGAGGCCATGTGAATGAGGCCTTAGCCTCCAATCCTGGACAGTTACCACATAAGAGTTCTCTATATGGTAACTCATTCACTTTAGACTTTTCACAAGAAACACAAAACAATTACATGAGACATTAATTTCTGTTATTTTGAACACCTTATCAGCTTGACCAAGACTCAAATTCTGAAATGTCTTGCTGTAAAATATGCAGAGACAAACTATCTCTACAGACTACACAACAAGAAATCCAAAGGACAGGGAACAACAACTTGTTTTAATAACACCTTTCTGAAAAGTCGCTTTAGCAACTTTAGCAATTATAGCAACCAAACTACAGTAGTTACTATATAAAGAACCTAACATTAGCATATAAGCACCTTGGCTAGTTCCTTATCAAGGCTTGTGTGTGCTGATTCCTGGCGTGATTTCTACTAGTTCCCGACCGTTTTTTTTTTTTAAAGTGTATTTTGTGCGTGTACTCGAGAGAGGAGCCGGACTGCAGGAGTTGGGAGTAGGCAGGCCTCCCCCAGAGGCAATCTGCCACCTTTCTCCATGCCCCGGGTGGCAATGGTGGGTGGCAATGGTGGGTGTCCTCCCACACAGCCCGCCCTACCTGCTCCGCTTTAAAGCCCAACAGGGCAGAGGGACTCCCTATAAGGGAGTGAGAGGATCTAGCCCGCTCAACCAGCCCCGTTAGTCCTTCGCCTCTCTTTTTAGAGACCGCGTGGTCAAAGTACGTGCATGTTAACCCAATTTCGAGTGCGTGTAAGTGTGGTGGTTTTTGTGGGAGGGGGGTGGGCGTACTAAGCGCAGGCTTACCTCGCATAGCACACCCACCGGGAGCCGGGCTGAGACCACCAAACTCAATTCACATATAGCTGAGACCGGGATCCGAACCCCTAGCTGCAGAGGTGAATGGCTTGTCAGCGCAGTGCCAATCGCGTTGAGCCACCGCAGCTCCCCGTTCCCGACTGTTTAAGCGTTTAGAGCACTGTTTAACCCATCTTCTGAAAATAGAAAGAGTATGGCACAACTGCAAACCTACCAAGACATGGCTGTCCACCTAAACTGACAGGCCGGGCAAGGAGCACATTAATCAGAGAAGCAGCCAAGAGGCCCATGGTAACTCCACAAATCTGGCCTTTATGGAAGAGTGGCAAGAAGAAAGCCATTGTTGAAAGAAAGCTATAAGAAGTCCTGTTTGCAGTTTGCGAGAAGCAATGTGGGGGACACAGAAAACATGTGGAAGAAAGTGCTCTGGTCAGATGAGACCGAAATTTTAATTTTTGGCCTAAAAGCAAAAAGCTAAAACTAACACTGCACATCACCCATAACACACCATCCCTACCGTGAAACATGGTGGTGGCAGCATCATGTTGTGGGGATGCTTTTCTTCAGCAGGGACAAGGAAGCTGGTCAGAGTTGATGGGAAGATGGATGAGCCAAATACAGGGCAATCTTAGAAGAAAACATGTTAGAGTCTGCAAAAGACTTGAGACTGGGGCGGAGGTTCACCTTCCAGCAGGACTACACCCCTAAACATACAGCCAGAGCTACAATGAAATGGTTTAGATCAAAGCATATTCATGTGTTAGAATGGCCCAGTCAAAGTTCAGACCTAAATCCAATTGAGAATCTGTGGCAAGATTGCTGTTCACAGACGCTCTCCATCCAAATTTGACAGCCTTTTAGCTATTTTGCAAAGAAGAATGGGCAAAAATGTCCCTCTCTAGATGTGCAAAGCTGGTAGAGACATCCCCAAAAGACTTGCAGCTGTAATTGCAGAGAAAGGTGGTTCTACAAAGTATTGACTCCGGGGGGCGCCATACAAATGTACGCCACACTTTTCACATATTTTTTTTTGTAAAAAAAATGGCAAACCATTTATCATTTTCCTTCCACGTCACAGTTGTGTGCTGCTTTGTTTTGATCTATCACATAAAATCCCAATAAAATACATTTACAATTTTGGATGTAACATGACAAAATGTGGAACATTTCAAGGGGTATGAATACTTTGAGGTCATGCATATGGACTACATTTTACACTGCTCACATGAAATGTTTGTTGATAGCGTTTTGTAAGTGTACAGCATAAATGCACTCAATTGAAGCCGACTGCATTCTAACAAAAGAACACTAGGTGGCAGAAGTCATCTGCAATCTAGCAACACAGGGAAGCTAGGCAGCAGAGAACCTATGTCCTAGCAACAGAAGTACACTGGGTGCCCCCTCTCTTCAGATGCCCCTGCATCCTAGCTAGGCATCATATGTTGCCTGTGTCCAAGCAAGAGAAGAACACTAGGCAGCAGAAGCCACCTGCATCCAAGCCACAGAAAATACTATGTGTCAGGAGCTGTCTGAGCTCAAGCAACAGAAAGAAGTTAGGTGGCAGAAGTCATCTACATCCTAGCAACAGATGGACACTAGGCAGATTTCTTCTGAGGCTGTCTGCATCCTAGCAACAGAAGGATACTAGGTGGCAGAAGCACCCTGTGCCCTAGCAACAGAAAAATGCTAGATGGCAGAAACACCCTGCGTTCTAGCAACAGAAGGATGCTAGGTGTCACAAGCACCCTGCGCCCTAGCAACAGAAGGATGCTAAGTGGCAGAAGCACCCTGCGTCCTAGCAACAGAAGGATGCTAAGTGGCAGAAACACCCTGCGTCCTAGCAACAGAAGGATGCTAGGTGGCAGAAACACCCTGTGTCTAGCAACAGAAGGATGCTCGGTGGCAGAAACACCCTGCGTCCTAGCAACAGAAAGATGCTAGGTGGCAGAAGCACCCTGCATGCTAGCAACAGAAGGATGCTAGGTGGCAGAAACACCTTGCGTCCTAGCAACAGAAGGATGCTAGGTGGCAGAAGCACCCTGCATCCTAGCAACAGAAGGATGCTAGGTGGCAGAAACTCCCTGCATCCTAGCAACAGAAGGATGCTAGGTGGCATAAACACTTTGCACCCTAGCAACAGATGAACGCTAGGTGGCAGAAGAACCCTGCATCCCAGAAGCCTCCTGTGGGAGAGACCACCTACTGTCAGGAAAGACGTTTGCATACACGCAGGCACATAAGTCTAAGAACCCCGGGCCCGTGGCCGTGCAACGCAAGTTCGCGCACAAGCAGGCGTGCATTCACACGCACGCATTGGCGCCAGGCGGGCTTCTTTAAACTGCATTAGTCCTTGGTGTCCTAGGATACTAGGTGGCAGAAGCACCCTGCATCCTAGCAACAGAAGGATTCTAGATGGCAGAAACACCCTGCATCCTAGCAACAGAAGGATGCTAGGTGGCAGAAGCACCCTGCATCCTAGCAACAGAAGGATGCTAGGTGGCAGAAACACCCTGCGTCCTAGCAACAGAGGGATGCTAGGTGGCAGAAACACCCTGCATCCTAGCAGCTAAAGGATACTAGGTGGCAGAAGCACCCTGCGCCTAGCAACAGAAGGATGCTAGGTGGCAGAAGCACCCTGCGTCCTAGCAACAGAAGGATGCTAGGTGGCAGAAGCACCATGCGTCCTAGAAACAGAAGGGCACTTGGCGGCAGAAGCACCGTTCATCCTAGCAACAGAAGGATGCTAGGTAGAAGGATGCTGAGTGGCAGAAACACCCTGCATCCTAGAAGCCTCCTGTGGCAGAGACCACCTGTCAGGAAAGACGTTTGCATACACACAGCCACATAAGTCTAATAACCCCGATCCGTGGCCATGTAACGCGAGCTTGCGCACAGATGGGTGCGCGTTCACAAGCACGTGTTGGCGCCAGGCGGGCTCTGCCTGAACAACGCCTGTACCAACCCCTGGCTTGCCTCTGTACTATTCTTCTGCCTGCTCTCTTGGAAGATCTTCCTTGCTGTTACTGACCCCAGCCTGTTCCTGATTTTTCTGCTGCCTGCTGTCTGTACCTTGATCTGGCCTAACGTTGCTGACCTGGACTGTCTGACCCTGCCGTGGCTCTCGTACCTGCACCTGCACCTGCATCTTGTCATTCCACCTGTGTGTATCCAGCCAGTCATCTCTGCGCACCCTAACGCACGTCAGGACAATCGAGCAGAAGACTTTGCAGGCACTCCTGTCACTCTGTGCTCTGGTGTTCCTTGTTACCATACCAGGGCTCCTGAGTCAGAGCTGTAAGAGAGGTCTACCTCTGCGCTTCAGACTCCATCACCAGGTAAGTTACACCTACATAGTAGCAACTGAAAAATGATTAGCTGCAGAACCCCCTACATCCTAGCAATAGAAGCAGGGCTGGACTGGGACAAAAATGTGGTCCTGGACTTCATCCAGACCAGCCCAGGGCACAACACATCAGGGTATAGTGCATATCAGGGAACGGTACAGAGCTCAGCACATCAGGGCACAGCACATCAGCATCGTTTTGTAGACGCTATAACTTTTGCGCAAACCAATCAATAAACGCTTATCGCGATTTTTTTTACCAAAAATATGTAGAAGAATACGTATCGGCCTAAACTGAGAAAAAAATTTTTTTTATATATTTTTTGGGATATTTATTATAGCAAAAAGTAGCAAAAAGTTAAAAATATTGCATTTTTTTCAAAATTGTCGCTCTATTTTTGTTTGTAGCACAAAAAAAAACCGCAGAGGTGATCAAATACCACCAAAATAAAGCTCTATTTGTGGGAAAAAAAGTAGATCAATATTGT
Source organism: Rana temporaria (assembly GCF_905171775.1). NCBI lineage: Eukaryota > Metazoa > Chordata > Amphibia > Anura > Ranidae > Rana > Rana temporaria. The sequence continues at coordinate 33,468,521 of NC_053492.1, read as the reverse complement.
TTGGGAGCCACGTCGCACGACCGCGCAATTGTCAGTTAAAGCGACACAGGGCCGAAACGCAAAAAGTGGCCTGGTCTTTGACCAGCGAAATGGTCCGGGGCTAACTGGTTAATAATAGTAGTAGTAATAATAACAATAATTATTATTATTATTATTATTTGTATTATGAACAACAAGCATAAATAACAACATAATTGTTGTCGTTGTTATTAGTAGTAGTAGTATTACTATTATTATTAAGCCGCGTACACACGATCAGTCCATCCGATGAGAACGGTCTGAAGGACCGTTGTCATAGGTTAACCGATGAAGCTGACTGATGGTCCGTCGTGCCTACACACCATCAGTTAAATAACCGATCGTGTCAGAACGCGGTGACGTAAAACACAACGACGTGCTGAAAAAAATGAAGTTCAATGCTTCCAAGCAGGGGTCGACTTGATTCTGAGCATGCGCGGGTTTTAAACCGATGGCTGTGCCTACTAACGATCGGTTTTGTCCTATCGGTTAGGAATCCATCGGTTAAATTTAAAGCAAGTTGGCTTTTTTTTAACCGATGGTTAAATAACCTATGGGGCCCACACACGATCGGTTTTGACCGAAGAAAACGGTCCATCAGACCGTTGTCCTCTGTTTAACCGATCGTGTGTACGAGGCCTAAATAATATTAGTCATGATAATAAAAATAATACAACAGTAATAATAATTAGACATGTGCATGACGAAGAAATTAGTTTTGTTTAGATTAGTCAATCTAGTAATTTTGTTTCGTTATATTCAGGATTGGTATTCAGAAATTTGTATTTGGAATTCGTTTTAGCCTAGGTTCACACTGCTGCGAATTCAAAATCGCGGTAAAATGCGCAATTTTACCGCGATTTCGCCGCGATTTTGCCGCGATTTGCCGCGATTTCGGCCGCAATTTAATGTCTTAGCCCTGGTTCACACTGGGTACGATTTGGAACGATTTGAGATGCGATTTGACATGTCAAATCGCATCTCAAATCGGCGGCAATTGTCGGCAATGGCACTGTCCTAATCAGTGCGACGCCGCATCTGCGATTTCAAAAAGTAGTTCCTGTACTACTTTTTGCGATTTCGGGCCGCGATTTACATTAAATTGCGGCCGAAATCGCGGCAAATCGCGGCAAAATCGCGGCAAAATCGTGGCCGCGAAATCACGGTAAAATCGCGCATTTTACCGCGATTTTGAATTCGCAGCAGTGTGAACCTAGGCTCAATGTCTTTCTCAATTTTTTTTAGAATATATACTGACTTTTTCCATTCGAAATGGCGGAAGTTCAATTTTTGGGTGGACCTCCGCTTTAAATCACCTTTTGGCTTAACTAAAACAGCATTATTTCGAAATTGTATTCTAATACACACGCAGTCTTTGATTTCAGAAACATGTTTACAGTTCAAATTCAACTGGAAATCGATGTAAAATTAGATTTGAATTTCGGAAATTCGGACGAATTTCGTTATGTTATTCGGAGCATTCGGTAAACTTTGTTTACAGTGTAATTTGGGTATTCGGATATATCCGAATCTCAGAGTAATGAAAAATTTGTCCGAATATTCATTCGGAATGAAACGAACCGCACATGTCTAATAATAATAATAATAATAATAATAATAATACCAACATTGGGCCAAATCTTCAAAGGGATACGCAGGCGGAACTGCTGTTCAGCCTGCGTATCCCTGTGGCTATCTTTGGAAACGATCCTCAGAAGGATTTTTCCAAAGATAGTCAGAAGATCCGACATCTGTAATAGACTTACACTGTCGGATCTTAGGATGCAGTACCGCATCCGCCGCTGGGGGCATTTTGAGTCGAAATGCCACTTTGCGTATGCAAATGAGGACTTAGGCAGATCCACAAAGCTTTTTAGCTTTGTGTTTTCTGCGTAAGTTACGTTTTGCATACGTAAAATTAGGGCTGATTTTACAAGGCCTAAACTGTTTAGACCTTGTAAAAACAAACCTTTTTTTCGATCGCCGCGTTTTTTTTTAAATTTCAAATTTTTTTTCCCGGCGCGTATTTTTTTTTTTTCCCGACGCAACTTTATTGTCCCGTCGCGATCCACAAAGCCCGGCGTAAAGTACGTTCGCGCGATGCACGTCGGGAAAAATGACGTCACACACATGCGCCGAACGTCCGGCGCGGGAGCGCGCCTCATTTGAATGGGAATCGCCCCCTCGAGCAGACGACCGCCTTGCGACGGAGGCACTTAGGTTACACGGCGTGTAATTTCTAGGTAAGTGCTTTGTGGATCGGGCACTTAGGTAGAAATTTAACGCCTGTGTAACTTAACTGCTGAAAGTTAAGTTAGGCAGGTTTTTTGAGAATTTGGCCCCTTATTATTACCAACCACAATAAATAGTAAGGCCGCGTACACACGATCAGTCCATCCGATGAAAACGGACCATTCTCATCGGTTAACCGATGAACCTGACTGATGGTCCGTCGCGCCTACACACCATCAGTTAAAAAAACGATCGTGTCAGAACGCGGTGACGTAAAACACGACGTGCTGAAAAAAAACTAAGTTCAATGCTTCCAAGAATGCGTCGACTTGATTCTGAGCATGCGCGGGTTTTTAATGCTTTTGCATACTAACGATCGGTTTTGACCTATTGGTTAGGCGTCCATCGGTTAAATTTTTAAGGAAGTTCTAATTTTTTTGACAGAAGGATAACTGACCGATGGGGCCCACACACGATTGGTTTGGACCGATGAAAACGGTCCTTCAGTCCTTTTTTATCGGTTTTGACCGATTGTGTGTACGCGGCCTAACACTATTATTACTGATATTTTATTAATATTATTATTATTAATATAATTATTATCATGGTTGTTTGTTATTATTATTATTAATAATAATAACAATGATAACAATAATGTTATTATTTATGTTTGTTGTTAATAATACAAATATTATTAATAATATTAATAATAATAATAATAATAATAATAATGATGATAATAATGATAATAAATAATAATACAGCAGTAATAATGATATTACCCAGCATAATAATTAGTAACATTATTATTATTATTATTATTACTGTATTATTATTATTATTATTATTATTATTATTATTATTATTATTATTATTATTATCGTGATTATTATTATTATTATTATTATTAACAATATTAATAATAATAATAACAATAATAACAATGATGTTATTATTTATGCTTGTTGTTAATAATACAAATATTATTATTAATGATAATAATAATAATAATAATAATAATAATAATGATGATGATAATATTATTATTATTATTAATAATAATAATAATAATAATAATAATAATAATACAACAGTAATAATAATTATATTACCCAGCACAATAATTAGTAACATTATTATTATTACTGTTGTATTATTATTATTATTATTATTATTATTATTATGATTATTATTATTTTTAATATTATTAACAGTATTATTATTAATAATAATAATAATAATAATAATAATAATAATAATAACAATAATAACAATACTGGTATTATTTATGCTTGTTATTAATAATACAAATAATGATAGTAATAACATGATGATAATAATAATAATAATAATAATAATACAACAGTAATAATAATAATAATAATAATACCAACATTTTTATTACCAACCACAATAAATAGTAACATTATTATTATTATTATGTTAACCCCTTGCTACCAAGCGTACGCACATATGCGTCCTCGGCTTTCGGGGGGTTATACAGTGGTTATACCTCCGGAGGTGAAATCCCGCCCTCCCACTACCTCCGCCGCTCTTACCATGCCTCCCGTCCCACCGGGAGACCCGATCTACGAACCGCCGCCTCCAGTGCCTAGCCGCAGACTGGAGCGAAGCCGCGAACGGCTTCGATCCAGTCTCTTCAATGTAAACACGGAAGCGACGTCGCAACATCACTTCTGGTTTACGCGGGTGCCAATGGCCAGGATGTTAAGAAAAATACACAGAATTGCCGTTTTCGTCGATCTGAATACTTTGAAGTGTAAAGGAGGGATCGGGGGTCTTTTAGACCCCCGATCCCTCCTTAAAGAGTACCTGTCACCACCTATTACTGTCACAAGGGATGTTTACATTCATTATAGACCCCTGATCCCTCTATAAAGAGTACCTGTCACCACCTATTACTGTCACAAGGGATGTTTACATTCATTATAGACCCCCCGATCCCTCTATAAAGAGTACCTGTCACCACCTATTACTGTCACAAGGGATGTTTACATTCATTATAGACCCCCTGATCCCTCTATAAAGAGTACCTGTCACCACCTATTACTGTCACAAGGGATGTTTACATTCATTATAGACCCCTGATCCCTCTATAAAGAGGACCTGTCACCACCTATTACTGTCGCAAGGGATGTTTACATTCCTTGTGACAGCAATAAAAGTGATTACATTTTTTATTTTTATTTTTAAAACACAATTTTATATTATAAAAATAAATAAAATAAATAAGAAAAAATATTTTTTTTAAAGCACCCCCTTCCCCGCGAGCTCGCGCAGCAAAGAAAACGCATACGGAAGTCACACCATGTGCAAACGGTGTTCAAATCACACATGTGAGGTATCGTCTGCGATCGTCAGAGTGAGAGCAATAATTCTAGCACCAGACCTCCTCTGTAACTCTAACCTGGTAACCTTAAAATAAATTTAAAGCGTTGCCTATTGAGATTTTTAGGTACCGTAGTTTGTCGCCATTTCACGAGTGCGTGCAATTATAAAGCGTGACATGTTTGGTATCTATTTACTCGGCGTAACAACATCTTTCACATTATCCAAAGAAATTGGGCTAATTTTACTTTTAAAAAATGTTTTAATTCATGAAAGTGTCTTTTTCCCAAAAAGTTGCATTCAAAACATACATAAATACCGTGTGATATAAAATATTGCAACAATCACCATTCTATTCTCTAGATTCTCTGCTAAAAAAATATATTTAGGGCCAGATTCACAGAAGAAATACGCCGGAGTATCTACTGATACTCCGGCGTATTTTCAAATTTGCAGCGTCGTATCTTAATTTGTCATTCACAAACAAGATACGACGGCATTTGGCTAAGACGCCTTCGGATCTTAGGCAGCAATACTTCGGCCGCTGATTGGTGGAGTTTGTGTCGTTTTCCGCGTCGGGTATGCAAATTAGCTTTTACGGTGATCCACGAAGGTTTGCGCATTCGTTACGTCGTCGCTAGTCATTTTTTCCCGTCGCAAAGTTACGGCTGCTTTAACATGGCTTAAATTTAGACGAGCCATGTTAAAGTATGGCTGTCGTTCCCGCGTCGAATTTCCAATTTTTTTTTTTTTGCGTAAGACGTCCGGGAATACGAAAGTACGTTACGCACGTCGCCGTTCTAAAAAATTACGTCACTTCGCGCAAAGCACGGCGGGAATTTCAAAACGGAACATGCGCAGTATGTCCGGCATGAGAGCGCGCCTAATTTAAATGGTACACGCCCCATTTGAATTAGGCGGGCTTGCGCCGGACGCCTTTACGTTACTCTGCCGTAAGTTTACACGCAAGTGCTTGGTGAATCAGGCACTTGCGCTGAAAACTTGCGGCGGTGTAACGTATAGACGATACGTTACGCCGTCGCAGTTATATGTGAATCTGGCCCATAATGTTTGGGGGTTCTAAGTCATTTTCTAGCAAAAAATACGGATTTTAACTTGTAAACACCAAGGGGCAGATCCACAGAGCGAGAACGCCGGCGTATCTACTGATACGCCGGCATACTTTCAAATTTCCCGCGTTGTATCTTTGGTTTGAATCCTCAAACCAAGATGCGACGGCGTCTGGGTTAGATCCGACAGGCGTATGGCTTTGTACGCCTTCGGATCTTTGATGCAATACTTCGGCGTCCGCTGGGTGGAGTTCTCGTCGTTTTCCTGCGTCGAGTATGCAAATTAGCTTTTTTAAGACGATCCACGAACGTACGAGCGGCCGTCGCATTCTCTTACGTCGTCTCCAGTCGGCTTTTTCCGGCGTATAGTTAAAGCTGGTGTTTTGCGGCGTATAGTTAGACTTGCCTTGAAATTTCGGGACGGCGCATGCGCAGTTCATTCGGCGCGGGGACGCGCTTCATTAAAATGAAACACGCCCCCCTACTCGCCGATTTGAGTTAGGCGCCCTTACGCCGCAAGAGATAGACTACGCCGCCGTAACTTAAGGCGCAAATTCTTTCTGGATTCGAACCAAGGACAAGTAAGTTACGGCGGCGTAGCGTATCTCAGATACGCTGCGCGGGTGCAGATCTCTGTGGATCTGCCCCCAAATGTCAGAAATAGGCTTAGTCATGAAAGGGTTAAATAATAATAATAACATTCGCATTTTTATTATTGGTATCATTATTAATAGCAACAACGATAATAACAACAATAATACTACTACTAATAATAATATTGTTATTAATCATGATAATATAATGTAAACAATGGTTATTATTAGTGGTATTATAATTGGATTATTATCATGAATAATATTCATACCAATATTATTATTATGAACAACAAGTATAAATAACAACAATATTATTATCGTTATTATCATTCAGTCCCTACTCCTCCTTCACTACAACTTTGCAGCCTATTACTTTCCATGTATACGGAACGCCCTCTAGGGGCGCACTGTATTACAGCAACCCTGCAGTGGCGTATTGGTTTCCGCTGAGCTCGTCAGGACGTGCTATTTCCTTGACTTGCGTAATGACGTGACACATTTGACGTGCCCAGATTCAAAACAGAGAGGTTGTCTGCCCTTACGTATTGGTGGGCGCGCACGTCTTGGCGTATTTGTTTTCGCCTCCCTGATTGCCCCCACGCTGGTTGGGTACGCCTCCAAAAGCGCGCTCACAGTTTTGTAAGTCACTCCCTGGCCGCGTGCCCTAGCGCAGCCGCGGATTGTACCATAGAGTGACGTGGGGGGGGGGGGGTTATATATTAGGTTGTTATGGGAGAGAGAGACCTGATGGAGGGGGTGAGTGGAGACCTCTGTGAGGAGGTATCCACCCAAAACTGTATTATCTCTGTGTATTACCGCGAGGAGACGAGGCTTGACTGCTCTGTTTAATGGAAATGTCCGGGAATCGCCCCACCCCCGCTAATAATGGTGCAGTCTGAAGGTCTGGAGTCAGGTGTTAGGCAGTGTCTGGAGCCGGGTGTGTGTTGGATGATGGGTGTCAGCTGTCAGTCAGAGGAGTCATTGGGTGTCAGGCAGTGACAGGTGTGAGTCAGGTGACAGCTGCCGATGTCAGGTGCTGGGTGGACAAATGTCAGCATGAGCTATTGGGCTCAGTAAACTATATACCTTTTTTTAATTATTATTAAAATGAATTAATGAAATTAAAATTAAAAAATTTAATTATATTACAGTTTTGGTACAAAGCATAGCAACATTTATTTGCAAATTAAATAATAAAAATATTTGTGTAATTTATTTAAATTTTTTTGTCCTCTGGAAGATTTGCGCCTTTTTATGACCAGGCCATTTTTTGCGATACGGCACTGCATTACTTTAATCGACAATTGCGCGGTCGTGTGAATAAATACAATTGGTGTTCTTTTTCCCCCCCACAAATAGAGCTTTATTTTGGTGGTATTTTATCACTTTTGCATTTTTTTTTGCCCTATAAACAAAAAAAGATCGAAAACGTAAAAAATAAATAATTATGGGCCAGATTCACATAGAATTGGGCTACGCTGCGGTGGCGTAACGTATCCCATTTACGTTACACCACTGCAAGTTTACAGCGTAAGTGCTTGATTCACAAAGCACTTGCCTGTAAACTTGCGGCGGCGTAGCGTAAATCAGCCCGGCGCAAGCCCGCCTAATTCAAATGGGGCGGGGACCATTTCAATTAGGCGCATTCCCGCGCTGAACGTACTGCGCATGCTCCGTCCCTAAAATTACCCGACGTGCATTGCGCTAAATGACGTCGCAAGGACGTCATTGGGTTTCGAGGTTAACGTAAATGGCGTCCAGCGCCATTCACGGACGACTTACGCAAACGACGTGAAATTTCAAATTTCGACGCGGGAACGACGGCCATACTTAACATTGGCTAGACCACCTAGAGGGCAGCTTTAGTTTTACGCCGCGTATCTCTACGGAAACGACGTAAATTTACAGCGACGGGAAAAGCGTGCGTTCGTGAATCGGCGTAACTAATCATTTGCATATTCTACGCTGACCGCAATGGAATCGCCACCTAGCGGCCGGCCTAGAATTGCAGCCTAAGATCCGACGGTGTAATTCAATTACACCTGTCGGATCTTTGTGAGATCTATGCCTAACCTGATTCTATGAATCAGGCGCATAGTTACGACGGGCGGATTTCAGAGATACGACGGCGTATCGGGAGATACGCCGTCGTATCTCTTTTGTGAATCTGGCCCTATATATATTTTCTGCTATAAACATATCCAATAAAAAAAGTGCTAAAAATGTGCACTATCACTGTACTAATGACACTGGCTGGCAAAGGGTTAAACATCTAGGGGTGATCAAAGGGTTAAATGTGTGCCTAGCCCAGTGTTTATGTGTACTGCATGTGCTGATTTTACACGGGGAAGTGATTCATTTTATTCCCTGCTTTGCAGGGACACAAAATCCATCCCTCCCCCCCCCCTATTAGAACGGAGCTCTGCCTTGTTTACATAGGCAGAGATCCATTCTGAGTCTCTGCCCCCGCTATTGGCGGGTGACGGCGGACATCGAGTACCCGGCACCCGCAGATCAGCAGAAGTGTGCGCCCCCTGCAGGTGGAAGTGCAGGATCATGGCTAGCAAGTGAATGGGGCTGCTCTGTTAACCACTTCAGCCCCGGAACAATTTACCCCCTTCCTGACCAGAGCACTTTTTGCGATTCTGCACTGTGCCGTTTTATCTGACAATTGCGCGGTGGTGCGACGTGGTACCCAAACAAAATTGGCGTCTTTTTTTTCCCCACAAATAGAGCTTTCTTTTGGTGGGATTTGATCACCTCTGCGGTTTTTATTTTTTGCGCTATAAACAAAAAGAAGAGCAACAATTTTGAGGGAAAAAAAGCAACACTTTTTACTTTTAGCTATAATAAATATCCCCAAAAAATATATAAAAAAAATGTCTTCCTCAGTTTAGGCCGATACGTATTCTTCTACATATTTTTGGTAAAAAAAATCGCAATAAGCGTTTATTGATTGGTTTGCGCAAAAGTTGTAGCATCTACAAAATAGGGGGTCGTTTTATGGCATTTTTATTAATATTTTATTTTTTTACAAGTAATGGCGGCGATCTGCAATTTTTTATCGTGACTGCGACATTATGGCGGACACATCGGACACTTTTGACGCTATTTTGGGACCATTGTCATTTTATACAGCGATCAGTGCTATAAAAATGCACTGATTACTGTGTAAATAACACTGGCAGGGAAGAGGTTAACCACTAGGGGGCGATCAAGGGGTTAAGTGTGTCCTAGGGAGTGATTCTAACTGTGTGGGGGCTGGGCTACCACTGACATGACAGCTATCGCTGCTGCCGATGACAGGGAGCAGTAGATCACTGTCCTGTCACTAGGCAGAACAGGGAAATGCCTTGGGGCAGATCCACAAAGAGAGTACGCCGGTGTATCTACTGATACGCCGGCTTACTTTCAAATTTCCCACGTCGTTTCTTTAGTTTGAATCCTCAAACCAAGATACAACGGCATCTGGGTTCGATCCGACAGGCGTACGGCTTCGTACGCCTTCGGATCTTAGATGCAATACTTCGGCGTCCGCTGGGTGGAGTTCTCGTCGTTTTCCGCGTCGAGTATGCAAATTAGCTATTTCCGACGATCCACGAACGTACGCGCGGCCGTCGTATTCTCTTATGTCGTCTCTAGTCAGCTTTTTCCGGCGTATAGTTAAAGCTGCTGTTTTGCCGCGTATAGATAGACTTGCCATGTTAAGTATGGCCGTCGTTCCCGCGTTTCATTTGAATTTTTCTATTTTTTTGCGTAAGTCGTCCGTGAATCGGGACGGACGTAATTCACGTCTATGTTAAAAAAAATGACGTCCTTGCGACGTCATTTAGCGCAATGCACGGCGGGAAATTTAGGGACGGCGCATGCGCAGTTCATTCGGCGCGGGGAGGCACTTCATTTAAATGAAACACGCCCCCTAATCGCCGATTTGAATTACGGGCCGTTACGCCGCCAGAGATAGACTACGCCGCCGTAACTTACGGCGCGAAATCTTTAAGCATTCGAACTAAAGCCAGGTAAGGTACGGCGGCGTAGCGTATCTCTGATACGATGCGCGGGTGCAGATCTCTGTGGATCTGCCCCCTTGTTTACAAATGTTTTTAAAGCGTTGCCTATACAGATTTTTAAAGTAGTTTTAAAGGCAGAAGGTTCTTCATCTTAATGCATTCTATGCAAAAGTGTGTAGCAACCCCCCCCCCCTCCAGCGATGTACAGGACTCTCCCTCTTGATTGGCTGAGACACAGCAGTGGCGCTGCTGTCAATCAAACTGGTTAAACATGTGCAAAGAAATGCCTCTGGCAGGGAAAAGGTTAAAAAAAAATGAAAAGTGATCCTAGCAATCCCATTGGACAGTCATGCTTGGAGGCCAATAGAGACTAGGAGGGCAGGCAAGAATGTGACAAGTGTTGTCAGCACTGCCTTATTTATTCCTGGCCCTGGAAACTCAAGACATAGTATAAAGCTGGTTGATCAGCATGACAGCCAGGCACAGGGGATTTTATTCTAAGGACAGGAAACCCTAATGACATATTTTCAGATATAAGGAACATCCCTTTAAATTTACACTCAGTCACGTGGTCAGCTGATTTCCTGATTATAAGAATGACTGTCTCTTGTCTGGTGTTTGTGTGAATAATAAAGTTTATTTGAAAAAAAAAAAAAAAGTTCTCTCTCGCTCTCTCTGGGCGCGCGCTTGGATGGGCCTGTCCGTACGCGCTCGCTCCCGTGGGGGTCGGGGCGTGTCCCGCGTGCTCGCGCCATTGATGTTGGCGTTGTGAGGGGGAGGGGCCGCCATTTGTCCAGAGTCTCTGTCTTCCCGGCGGCGAGGCCTACATAGGAGGAGTCAGAGCAGGGGCGCAGGGAGGAGAACCAAGCCCAGAGAGTCCGGAGCTTACGAGTCCGAGCCGCGCTCCGCCCGTCCTTCCGTCAGCCCGGTGCAGGGGAAGGCCCCGTGTATGAGGAGCCCCCCTCCCGCCCAGTGGCGGTCCCAGGAGGAGGCAGTGTGACACAGCGGCGGGCCCATGGCGAAGAAGACGTATGACCTGCTCTTCAAACTGCTCCTCATCGGGGACTCGGGGGTGGGCAAGACCTGCGTCCTCTTCCGCTTCTCGGATGATGCCTTCAACACCACCTTCATCTCCACCATCGGTGAGACCATTTACGGGGGAATATGGGGGGTGGGGTATACCATTATTATATATGGGGGGTGTCACTGCGTATACAACACCACCTTCATCTCCACCATCGGTGAGACCATTTACGGGGGAATATGGGGGGTGGGGTGTACCATTATATATGGGGGGGTCACTGTGTATACAACACCACCATCGGTGATCCCATCTATGGGGGGGTGGGGTATACCATTATTATATATGGGGGGGGGGTCACTGTGTATACAACACCACCTTCATCTCCACCATCGGTGAGACCATCTACGGGGGAATATGGGGGGTGGGGTGTACCATTATTATATATGGGGGGCTCACTGCGTATACACCATCTTCATCTCCACCATCGGTGAGACCATTTACGGGGGAATATAGGGGGGTGGGGTATACCATTATTATGTATGGGGGGGTCACTGTGTATACAACACCACCTTCATCTCCACCATCGGTGAGACCATTTACGGGGGGGAATATAGGGGGGTGGGGTATACCATTATTATATATGGGGGGTCACTGTGTATACAACACCACCTTCATCTCCACCATCGGTGAGACCATTTACGGGGGAATATGGGGGGTGGGGTATACCATTATTATATATGGGGGGGGGTCACTGTGTATACAACACCACCTTCATCTCCACCATCGGTGAGACCATCTACGGGGGAATATGGGGGGTGGGGTGTACCATTATTATATATGGGGGGCTCACTGCGTATACACCATCTTCATCTCCACCATCGGTGAGACCATTTACGGGGGAATATAGGGGGGTGGGGTATACCATTATTATGTATGGGGGGGTCACTGTGTATACAACACCACCTTCATCTCCACCATCGGTGAGACCATTTACGGGGGGGAATATAGGGGGGTGGGGTATACCATTATTATATATGGGGGGTCACTGTGTATACAACACCACCATCGGTGATCCCATCTATGGGGGGTGGGGTATACCATTATTATATATGGGGGGGGGGTCACTGTGTATACAACACCACCTTCATCTCCACCATCGGTGAGACCATTTACGGGGGAATATGGGGGGTGGGGTATACCATTATTATATATGGGGGGGGGTCACTGTGTATACAACACCACCTTCATCTCCACCATCGGTGAGACCATCTACGGGGGAATATGGGGGGTGGGGTGTACCATTATTATATATGGGGGGCTCACTGCGTATACACCATCTTCATCTCCACCATCGGTGAGACCATTTACGGGGGAATATAGGGGGGTGGGGTATACCATTATTATGTATGGGGGGGTCACTGTGTATACAACACCACCTTCATCTCCACCATCGGTGAGACCATTTACGGGGGGGAATATAGGGGGGTGGGGTATACCATTATTATATATGGGGGGTCACTGTGTATACAACACCACCATCGGTGATCCCATCTATGGGGGGTGGGGTATACCATTATTATATATGGGGGGGGGGTCACTGTGTATACAACACCACCTTCATCTCCACCATCGGTGAGACCATTTACGGGGGAATATGGGGGGTGGGGTATACCATTATTATATATGGGGGGGGTCACTGTGTATACAACACCACCATCGGTGATCCCATCTATGGGGGGTGGGGTATACCATTATTATATATGGGGGGGGGTCACTGTGTATACAACACCACCTTCATCTCCACCATCGGTGAGACCATTTACGGGGGAATATGGGGGTGGGGTGTACCATTATTATATATGGGGGGGTTCACTGTGTATACAACACCACCATCGGTGATCCCATCTATGGGGGGTGGGGTATACCATTATTATATATGGGGGGGGGTCACTGTGTATACAACACCACCTTCATCTCCACCATCGGTGAGACCATTTACGGGGGAATATGGGGGGTGGGGTATACCATTATTATATATGGGGGGGGGTCACTGTGTATACACCACCTTCATCTCCACCATCAATGAGGCCATCTATGGGGGGTGGGGTGTACCATTATTATATATGGGGGGGTCACTGTGTATACACCACCTTCATCTCCACCATCGGTGAGACCATTTATGGGGGGGTGGGGTATACCATTATTATATATGGGAGGGTCACTGCGTATACAACACCACCTTCATCTCCACCATCGGTGAGACCATTTATGGGGGAATATAGGGGGGTATACCATTATTATATATGGGGGGGGGTCACTGTGTATACACCACCTTCATCTCCACCATCGGTGAAACAATCTATGGGGGAATTAGGGGGGGGTCACTGTATATACAAAACTTATCTCCACCATCGGTGAGATCATGTAATGGGGAATATTGGGGGGGGGGATTGGGGTATACCATTATATATGGGGGGTCACTATGTACAACTCTATCATCGATGGGACCATCTACAGAGGAATATGGGGGTGGGGGAGACTGGGAGTATACCATTATATAGGGGGGGTCGTCAACTGTATATACAATACCCCTTCATCAGTGAGCCAGTTATTTATATGGGGGGGATATACAGCTATCAAACACAGCTAATGGGATCTGGGCGGGCCGCTACGTGTATGTGGCCCAGCCCACTTTCTTAAGCAGCCCAATCATTGGCTGGTGTTTGATATCTGCAGGGCCCACCCACCCCCGACATCACTGCTGAATTCTGACAGCTGGTCTCTCCCTGCATTCAGTTGCATATAGTGTAACGCTGAAACTGACAAATCAGCTCAGTGTGAAATCTGCCAGTGCCAATTGGTGGCAACCAGTGCCACCTGCCAAAAAAAATAATATTGGCATCATATTTAGGCCATTGGCCGCCCCAAATTCGAAATGTCGGCCAGTGAAAAACCCATTTCGGTCAACCTCTACTCCCGTACTTCGGTGTCCCATGGGAAATGTTACTTTTCATCCACAAGTGAGCGTCGCTATAATGGGAACGACCTTTTCACCTGAGAGGCGTCATGTACTGGAGTCCTTTACCGCAGGAAACCGGAGGAGGTCTTTGTATTGAACTCTACAAGGCAATCTGTCCTCTGGGGAGGAATCCTCCGAGCAGAACCCTGTCTACTTTACAGCAAGGCATGTATATAAAGCGCACAAGGTTACCAGGGGATGGGTGAGGGGCACCTGCCCTGGAATATTAGAGGGTGTAACTTCCCTACACCGGTGAGACCCTCTGCGTCACATGTGACCCTGATCCTCCTTATAGGTATGGAAGCTGGGAGGACTCGGTGGATGTCTCGGAATCTCGCAGATTGCCGGGCCCACACCTGCCTGGTTACGGTGATTTTCTGCATGCCAGGTGTTTTACTCCTGTGACTAATTGGTGCGCTCCCTGCAGGATGAATGACTTCTCCTTCTCACCTTTGTCCTACATCTGTCTGCTTCTACTGAAGGTGGACCGGTCCCTACTTCTTTGCTGCTGCAATTTTATAATTGCGAAAAGAGAACAATGGAGCTGGTGAAGCCTGAAAAGTTATAGCTGCCTTTTCCTCCCACTCTATTGTTGCTTTCAAGTCCGACGGAATATTAAATCATGGCTTTAGATGTCAGGCAAGTGTTGGGTCATTGCAGCTGATGGGAAAACATCTTTTAGGTCACGGGGTAGATTGGGAAAGTTTATCTAAAGCCAGTTTATTTTCTTTTTTTCAGTTGTGATCGGATAGGTGATGAGCCCTCATGCACACTGAGTGTTTAGCCCCCGGTGCAGAAGATCCCGGTGTATTTGTGATGGTGAAAGGCACAGGTGCACTGTCCGGCCCCCCTGCTAAAGTCTACGGGAGGCTGAAAGTTGCTGTGTGGTGGGGTGAGGCGAGTGATAACATTTAGGGCAGTGTGTGCCCAGGGGCGAAAGCAAGCAGTCTCCATTGCTGGAACCGCTTCTGTTGCACTGAGTGATACCAACGCCTACGGTTATATGTGCCTAGAAAGTTAGTATTCGTGCATTGTCCAGCCACAGCAGCTTTCAGCCTCTGGTTGCCGCCCACGGTGCTGGACGGTGCACCTCGGCCTTCTCTATCAAATGTGTATACTGCATCAGATTCCCATATATATCGCATTCCTAGTGAGATCACCCTTGCTTCTCTTCGCACACCCCTGTGTAATTACACAGTGCAAATAATTGATAAACAACTCAAATAGTTCGCTGAGCGCTATAAAGAACCTCTCCCTGGACTGTTAATGCACATTTTATGTATGGATTATACTTTATGCCAGGGATAAGCAATTAGCGGACCTCCAGCTGTTGCAAAACTACAAGTCTCATCATACCTCTGCCTCTGGTTGTCATGCTTTTGGCTGTCAGTGTCTTGCTATGCCTCATGGGATTTGTAGTTCTGCAACCGCTGGAGGTCCGCTAATTGCATATCCCTGCTTTATGCACTTGCCGATTGCCTAACTGTAAATGTAGGTCACTTCTTTGATGTTAAATACCAGGGTTATGGCAGCAGCTAGGTATCGTTTACAGCAGGCAGCTTTCAGATAAAAGTAGTCTCGGCGGCGCATCCGCCGCAAGATTACTGTTATAGGGCTGCAGGAGAGGTGCCCCCCCCCCTCCGGTGTTTCCCGAGCTTACCGGAACCGTTGGTATCCAGGAAACCATCCAATGCACGGCCAAATGTGAGGCAGGAAGCCAAGTGAGGGAAAGATGGCCCCCACTTGGCTGTATGCTCTTCGAGGGCCATCACTTTCATCTCTCGGACTTAAAGGGGTTGTAAAGATTCCTGTAAAAAATAAAATAAAAATTAAATAACAAACATATCATACTTGCCTCCACTGTGCAGTTCGTTTTGCACAGAGTGGCCTCGATCCTTCTGTTCTGGGGTCCCACGGCGGCTCTCTACTCCTCCCCACAATAGATAACCCCCTCTGGGAAGCTCTCTCCCAAGGGGGTTAGCTTGCAGCCGTGCTCCTGTGTCATATTTGGCGTCCATAGACACTGATTTTTTTTATTTTTCTTTTTATTTATTTTTTATTTTTTAATACGCATATCATACTTACACTGTGCAGTTCGTTTTGCGCACAGTGGCCCCCGATCATCTCCTTTTGGGGTCCCCCAACGGAGCTTGCGGCTCCTCGCATCGGTTAACCCCATAGGACAGGGATTCTCAAACTATGGCCCTCCAGCTGTTGCAGAACTACACATCCCATGAGGCATTGTAAAACTGACATTCACAGACATAACGGGAATTGTAGTTCCTGAACTGGAGGGCCGTAGTTTGAAGACCCATGCCATAGGAGAAGCATTCAATAGACACAGAATGCCCGCGTCATTGGATGTGATTGACGGCAGCAGGAGCTAATGGCTGCCCTACCATCTATCCAATCGAGAGCTGGGAACCCCAGCCAGAGAGGTAGAGCTTGGCTCTGGCAGGGGAATAAAGGGCTCAGGTGAGTAAAACAGGCTGGCTGGGGGGGGGCAGTCAGTGTTGGAAGTTTTTTCACCCTAATGCAATAAGGTGGAAAAACACGAGGGTTTACAACACATCATTAACACACCCGTGTTATGTTTGGATGCGGTTTGAGCCGCATGACCTATGAAAAACACATCAGAAGCACAGTAAAATCGTGCTAAAAGTGCCACGGATTTGTGGTAAAATCACGACACGATCGGCACTAATTCGCTGCAAAATCAAGAGTTTTTCGGTGCCATTATCGGCACCTTTTTCTTATTGGTCGATGCCATTTTCAGCCGAAAATGTTTTGGTGCATCTCTAATTTTAACCTTTTAGGGCTGTATTGGGTATAAAACATACTAGACATTGCTGTGTGTATGATGTATCCCGGCCTCTTCTCATCCGTTCCGTGTCAAGTGTATTCTGCAACGCATTCCTTTCTTTTAGTAGTATGACGGCTTATCAATGAGGCCTTGTTTATCTGCGGTAGTTAACATTTTCTACATGCTTTCCACATTCGTGATACTGATTGTATAACCGAGGTGATACGATAGGCTATGAATGTTTTCTATGTTTTGCTGTGTTGTTGGGCGGTATTTGATTACTTGTATCACTCAGTGACAACTCTTTTGTTCAGGTTGTCAGGTTTTGGGCACTTGACAAGAGGTCAAAGAGACATTTGGATTGATTTTTACTAAAACTGGAGAGTGCAAAATCTGGTGCAGCTGTGCATGGTAGCCAATCGGCTTCTAAATTCAGCTTGTTTAACCACTTAAGGACCGAGCCTCTTTCTGAGATGTTTTACAAATTACTTGGAACCCCCAAACATTATACATTTTTGACAGGACCTCCTTAAATATGAGATCTGGGGTCAAAAAGACCTCATTAACATAAAAATTGCCTTTTAAGAGCTATGGGCAGAAGTGATGTTTTGACGTCGCTTCCGCCCTGCTTTGGTATGGAGACGGGTGGGGGCCATCCTTTCCCTTCACTCGTTTTTCATACCCAGCAACGGAGAGGACACGATCGCCTCCGACGCTGCAGACGGCTCCGGTAAGCGGAAGAGGAACCGGAAGAGCGCTGGGAAGGGGGTGGGGGGGCCCTCCCCGCCACCGATAAAGGAGATCTATTTGGAAATATTGGAAACCGGACCGCCGGCTGAAGCTAGCTGCTGCCATAACAAAGATATCGCACTTCAAACAGCCGACGTATATCGGCGTGCGGCGGTCTGGAAGTGGTTACGTTTTAGACAAAAAAAAAACTGGCAGCTGATTGGTTTCTATGCAGAGCTGCACCAGATTTTGCACTCTATTAGTAAATCAACCCCCATGTCACCTTTCCCATGCAGGGCAAAGGGCCCTTTACTTTCTCGCCACTCCATTCTCTGTTGCATTGGGCGCTGAACTCAGTGCAGTGTAGCCAATTCGCAGGCAGTGGTGACCTCACTCCCTGTGTATGGTCGAGGGATTGGCTGCTAGGTCTGTCACAGGGGAGGTGGTCCCCATACCATAATAAATCTGTAAGACAGCGGTCATCAAACCTGTCCTCAGGGTCCCACTAACAGGCCAGGTTTTATGTATTTCCTTGGGGAGATGCAGACTAGAATACTGCAATCACTGAGCAGCAAATATCACCTGTGATGTATTTCAGTTGTCTTGCAAACCTGGCCTGTTAGTGGGCCATGAGGACAGGGTTGATGACCACTGCTGTAAGACAGTGGCATAATGTGCTAGTTTGCATCGCATACTAGCACATTATGAAAGGCTTACCTTAGAACAAAGCTCTTCCAGTGGCATAAGTTCACTGTTGGGACAGCTGACATCTTCCCCCAGTGTTTATTCCGGGTTCGTGTCTACCGCGCTGTGAGTGCCCGGAGCCGCGATGATATCACTCCCATTCATGTGCTGCCATTTCCAGCATGGGCTCTGAAGGTCCGGCTCTGTAAGCCGATGACATCATGGGCTGCATGCATTCTGAATATCTCCTTTTAACCAGGGATATGCAATTAGTGGACCTCCAGCTGTTGTAGAACTACAAGTCCCATGAGGCATAGCAAGACTCTCATAGCCACAAGCATGACACCTAGAGGCAGTTTTGCAACAGCTGGAGGTCCGCTAACTGCATTTCCCTGTCCTAAACCGTGCAAGTTTAGGAGATAGTCACAGTATTATATTATAGGCTTACCTGTAGGTACAAGCAGTTTAACAGTTTACAACCTTTTTATTAACTGAAGGTTTAATATCGCATGTAAAGAAATTTGCTAAACCAAAAGAAACTTTGCAAACTTTTTATAAGAAAAGCCGTACTTTCCTCCTGAAAGGCCGTGGATGTGATGGAGGGGAATCGTGGGGTTTGGAGCTCCGGAAGGTTCCTGGTTTCTCTGTTTGGAGAGCGCCTCTAAGGCCCCTGGGACTGAACCACATCGGTTTTGGACGCCGTTTGCGATAAACAGAACAAAGTTCAGAATCAAATTCTTTGAGAGTCTCTTCTGTTTCCTGGCCAATGGAAGGTGGAGCCTTTCATTGCTGGATGGTGAATGTGCTCTGGGTGTTCAATGTGAAGGAGGCAGCAGCAGCCTTATCTGGGCCGGCTCCTCTGACATAGGAGGAACTCTCCCGGAGGAATGTCGTAAAATTATGTCATGGAATTCTTCCCCGATGCAGAGTCCACCCAACAAGCCGACGACTAACTGCTGCCTGTTCTATTTTAAAGGGCCAGCATGCCTGAAACCTAGACAGTGACACCAGCCATGACCACCCCAACCCTCCCCTGTTCATTATCCCCCCCCCCCCCCCCCATCACGTCTTCCTTTCTCTATCCGCACCCACCCCTGTATAATTTGGGTGGCACTTGTCACCCCCTCCATGTGGGAGTATTCAGGATCATGGCATGTGGTACAAGCCTTATTGGCTTACCTGTGGGGAAAAGTAAAAAAAAAAGACTTTACTACCGCTTTAAGGAGCCTACAATGATCAGCATGCTGTCATCGCCCCATCAAAATGACTTGCAGTGATTTTTTTTTTGATTTTTTTTTTTGACACGTTGTTTGTTGTAATCCTGGGCCACGCCTGACAGGGTAGCTGAGATTTCATCCCTGCCTTGTCCTTGGCTTTAGATAATTATACTGAAGGCTTATAGCGCAAGTGACTGGGCAGTTCTAGGAGGAGGACATTGATTCTTCAGATGCGTAGAGCAGAATGTCTGACTCTGGAAGAGAACCAAACTCGGCGAGACGCACACAAAGGGACGCTTGAGCCACGTTGGTTGTGCCCAAGGCACTGTAACATGCACTTGTCTCAGCTTGCAGTGCATAATATGCCAGCGCTGATCTGCAGGTTCAATCTCGCGGCTCTATGGGGGTGTTTCTTTTTTTTTTTTTTTGTGGTTGCAGCTTCTACATTCTAAGTGATTTCACTTCCAGTGATGTGATGTAAAACTTCTAAGTGAGGGAACATCCATTGTAGTCTCCTGCTCTGTAGATATGTCACTTTGGAAGAATCCCCGGAAAGCAGGTAGTTTGAGCAGCTGATACCTTTCTGCCCGTCTACTTTATTTCAAGTCTTACCTTTATAATGATGCTTTGCTGGCTTCTCAAGCAGACTACTGCTGAAGTGGAAAAATTCATGTAGGTCTAAACCTGAACTGGATGACCATTCATTTTGCTAAAACACTGTCAAAATAATTGACATTTTTATTTAAAAAGCTTTGATTATCACAACGTAGACTTTCATTTTATATCAGCGTGGTAATGGCAATATAAACAGTTTTGGCAATCCAATGTTTTCTTGAAAAATCCTTCCATATTATGAATGCTGCCGGTCTGCTGGCCACCTCTTTCCACAACTTCTTGGATTCTCTGCATGCTTCAGCCTTTCCTCTACTTATAGTTTTAGGTTACTATTTGATTTCTAAGCACTACATATCCCATAGTACATTGCTACCTGCAAGCAGTGATTTCTGAACTGGCTCCACCTCCTAAAGCTCCTCCTCCTCACTGCCTCTGTAGTTCAGAAGGCATGCTCTGTGAAATGTGACACAGCAGTGCCTACACATATGGTGCTGTATTTAGGGGAGTAAATATGTGGGATTCTTCAATGTAAGCTTTTAAGATCAATCAGATTTTTTTATTTTCCTCTTTACCAGTTTTTTAGTGCTGCCGTTTTTTTTTTTTTTTTTCTGGTCTTTCGGCCCCTAGGAGTATACCACTGGACGGACCACCTGTATGAATTGGCTATCGCTATAGGGATCACCGCAGGAAGGTGGAGGCCTTTAATTCCTCTATGTGGATCTTTTTTTGTCACTAGAGAGATCAGCTGAAGAAAGGTCTGAATTCCTCTATATAGGTCTTTAGTGATCACTAGAGGGGTCACCAGAAGGGAGGTCCTGATTCCTCTATATAGATCTTCATCACTAGAGGGAACACCAGCAAGAGGAAGGGGGTCCGGATTCCTCTATATAGATCTTCATCACCAGCAGGAGGAAGGGGGTCCTGATTCCTCTATATAGATCTTCATCACTAGAGGGATAGCCAGCAGGAGGAAGGAGGTCCTGGTTCCTCTATATAGGTCTTTAGTGATCACCAGAAGGAGGTCCTGATTCCTCTATAGATCTTTAGTTATCACTAGCGAGATCGTCAAGAGGAAGGAGGTCCTGATTCCTCTATATAGATCTTCATCACTAGAGTGATCGCCAGCAGGAGGAAGGAGGTCCTGATTGCTCTTTTTCGGGCACTTCCACACTGAGGCCGTGGAGACATCTGCGGTAAAGCACTGCATTTCAGCTGCTAGCAAGGGGCGCATTTAACCCCGCTCCTAAAGCGCCCCAAAGATGCTGCTTGCAGGACTTAAGGTCTTGCAGGTGCACCGCTCCAATGTGAGAGCACTTGGGTTTTCACACTGGAGAGGCAGTTTGCAATGCCTGTAAAGTGCCTCAGTGTGAAAGTTGCATTAGAGGGATCACCAGCAGGAGGAATGATTACTTTACATTAGGGCTGCAACTAACGATTATTTTCATAATCGATTAATTGGCCGATTATTATTTCGATTAATCGGATAATAGCCTTAAAAATGTTGTTGTTGGGCAGATTACAAAACACAAATTGCCGCAAAAACGCATGACATGCTTTTCTGCAGCTTCTCAATTGAAGTATATTGAACCCAAAAAATTTGCGTTAAAAAGTCCTTGCCCTTTCCAAATACGCAGCAGCTAAAAAAAAAAATCATGGATGTGAACGTGTCCCATCTGCCGTGTCCCATGTTTCTGCAAAAAACAGGTGTGACCCAGGCCTGAGGTGTTTAGTAACATAACGGGGTTAAAAAATCAAAAATAAGTACAAAAAGAGCAAATAATCGATACTGTAAGGGGTTCATTTTTTACTGTGGGACAGTGAAAGTAATATTTACAGTAGCGAATTGCTTTTTTGTACTATAAAGGGCTAATTTTAGCATTTTTTTTTTTTTTTTTTTTTACCCCATTATGTTACTGGCCGATCGATTATGAAAATTGTAATCGATTAATTTCATAATCGATTAGTTGTTTCGGCTCTACTTTACATAGATCTTCAGTTAGACCTGGTTTAGAAAAATGGTGAAGGGAGAGACTGAAAAGTTAATATTTAAAGTCATGGGGGGGGGGGGGTACATGATGAAAAAGTTTAAATACATTCAGAGCCGGTTCACACAGGCGCGACTCGTCAGGCGACTTAGCCACCTGACAAGTCGCGCTCCATTCTGTACTATGGAACCGTTCTAATAGGAGCGACTCAAGTTGCTCCGACTTGGGAAAAGGTTCCTGTATGACTTTGGGATGACTTCCATCGACTTCAATACAGAAGTCGGTGTGACAGGAGCACACATGTTAGACATATGTCGCCCTATAACAGGAAGTGCTGCCATGCAAGATTTAAAGGGTATTGCAGCAAGCCTTGGCTGTGCATCATTGCTGTGTACCGGATCACCGATAGTAAAAACGGGACAGTGCGATGTGTTCTTGCAGTATTCACAAGCACAATTTCCCATTTGTCAGTTTACATGGCTTTTCTATAATGCCCTCCATTTGCTTTCTATTTCTGGCTGCATATTACTGTGTTTGGGCAGAGTCCTTGTATTGACCTGAGATAAGACTCTGCTATCTGAAGTAGTTCCATAGAGCTGCCTTGTCACATCCCAGAGCTGCCAGGATAACACCTTCCAAAGCATATAGGTGAACATAATGCACAGTAGGAAGATGGAATAGGTAAAATCGGGCTCTACATTAAGAAATCAGATCTAGCCTAGATTTCATTAGTCTTTGAATTCTTGCAACATTAAAAGCCTAAGTTCCAAAAAAAAAAAACAATGCTTGGCCTCAGATGTCCTTGTCATGCAGAAATCCTCTGATCTATCCATCTCGATATAGGGAAACGTGTGATGCGTTGCTTTCATCCTGATGCACAGCAGCTGCCTAAAGCCCAAGTTTACTTAGTGATGTGTGTCTCAATGGATGCACACAGCCTGGCTCGAAAATTTAGCCCACACAAGTACCCCTTTAGTAAGCGGCTTGGAAGGGAGGAGGAGGAGCCAAGCGTGCCTGCAGGGGATCCCAGAGGAGGACGTTCGGGTCCACTCTGTGCAAAACCATTGCACAGAGCCGGTAAGTATTAAAATGTTTAAAAAAACAAGGTACCGTATATACTCAAGTATAAGCCGACCCGAATATAAGCAGAGGTGCCTAATTTTACCACAAAAAACTGGGAAAACGTATTGACTTGAGTATAAGTTTAGGGTGTCCATCTGCATGCCTCACTGTGCCCATGCCTAGACTGATGTTTAACATGGGAGTCTATGGAAGGGGTGCCCTTCTTTGAATAATCGGTGCTCCCTGGCCGTAGGTCCCCCGGACAACACACTTGTAAAGGAAGAGTGGGGCTACATGTGTGCCAAGTTTGAGGTCCAGTTGACCTACGACCGGCCGGTATCTGGTCCTCAAAGTCCGGGAGATCGGGCGCAAAAAGGTCACTCGTATAAGCCGAGGGGGGGGCATTTTCAGCACAAAAAAATGTGCTGAAAAACTCGACTTATACTAGAGTATATACGGTACATTTTTATATTCGCTATAAATAAAAAAACACAAGGGTCAATGTCACTGGTACCAAAATAGTCCTGATAAAAATTGCAGATCGTCGCCATTGCTAGTTGCTAGTGTAAAAAAAAAAATGCTATAAATGTAGACGCTATAACTTTTACGCAAACCAATTAATATACGCTTATTGCCATTTGGGCCGTCATAGTTAAAGGAAGCGGGGGTCATTTGAGGAGGCAAGTGGGCTAACCAGGGTTGCCAGATCTGTTGAAATTTGTTGCAAGTGTCTTTTACATATGGAGTTTTCATTAGAGTTTCTAAACCCAGGACCCCCCTTAATTATATCTGGTCTCCACAGTACACGAAAATGCAATTATTTTAGTAAATCTAAGCTGCTAAATACTGTATATACCCGAATATAAGCCGAGGCACCTAATTTTACCACAAAAAAAGGGATAACTTATAACTTATTGACTTGAGTATAAGCCTCGCTGTGTCCATGCCTCTGCTGTGTCCATGCCTCTGCTGTGTCCATGCCTCTGCTGTGTCCATGCCTCTGCTGTGTCCATGCCTCTGCTGTGTCCATGCCTCTGCTGTGTCCATGCCTCTGCTGTGTCCATGCCTCTGCTGTGTCCATGCCTCTGCTGTGTCCATGCCTCTGCTGTGTCCATGCCTCGCTTGACGTTTTAACATGGGGAGTCTATGGAAGGGGTGCCCGGCTTTGAAAAAGCGATGCTTCCCAGCCATAGATCCCCCGGCCCCCCCCAGACAACAAAGTTTGCACACTTGTAGAGGAAAAATGGGGCTAAATGTGTGCCACGTCCAGGGGACCTACGGCCCGTACCGGGCCCCCAAAATCCGGAAGATCAGGTGCCGAAAGGCGACTCGCGTATAAGCTGGGGGGGGGGCACATTTCAGCACAAAAAGTGCTGAAAAACTTGGCTTATACTCTAGTATATACGGTACCTTTTTTTTTCTCTTTAGCAGTATATAGCAGTCTTGTGACTTCTATCAGTGTCTCATTAAAGCTTGTAGGAGGGGGTTTTCATTCCACTTTGCTGCTGGTCCTATGAAGCTGCAGGACCCCTGACCCTCTGGACAGTGCTGATTGGCCCTGTTCTGATCACATGCACCCTCCCAGGAAAAAAAAACCTCCTGGATGGATGGATTGGGGACAGTAAAAGAAGGGGAGGCTCATAAGACAGGATTAAACAGATTTTTTACACAATGCAGAGGATTAACCCCCTGGGTTCCACAGTGAGTATCACAAGCATGCTTTACTGAATTTACTGTTGTGGGTTTAGTAACACTTTAGCTGTTGAGAAAATAAATAAAACCAGTATTTTCTTCCAGTATGAAATCATTGCGATTTACACGCAGCTCCTCACTCTCACACGTCTATCAGAAATGGCTGGAAGACTGTAACCTCCCATTGAGTCTTGTGAATGGGTTTTTAATTTCTGAGCAGAGCACAGATTGCGGAGAGGTCTGCCATTCCTGTTCCTCCTGCTGTCACATGTGTGATAACATTTGTCCTGCTCCAGCTTCAGCCAAGGCCTTCTCTGTGTTCCAGGCATATAAATAGCCACATGGCTCTGCCACTTCACACGTGTCTCTCCAGACAGGCCCTCAGGCCATAGTGTGAAGTTTGCCGGATGTGGCAGTGCAGGGCTCTTCGCCATGTTGTCGTTCTGTGATATGAGAAATCTCCGAAGGCTTGGAGCCTCTTCTTGGAGTAACTCCAAGGAACAAGTAAAATCAATCAAGAGCCGATGAGTCTTCTAATCCTTGGCCGTCTGATGTCGGTGTGCTTCTGGGTGGCACGGCAGGCCTTTGTCACATCATTCTGCTCTTGCCCTGATGAGTGTGGCAGCAACAGTTTCTAAGAGGTGCTGATACCAGGAAACGCTGTTGGGAAAGAAAAGATATTGGATGTTATAGAACAGGCATATGCAATTAGCGGGACCTATAAGTCCTTGTGGCTGTCATGAGGCTTGCTATGCCTCATGGGACTTATAGGTCCGCTAATTGCATATGCCTGCTCTATAACTGTCTGTCACTAAACCTCTAACAGGGATATGCAATTAGCGGACCTCCAGCTGTTGCAAAACTACAGCCACAAGGATGACACCCAGAGGCATGATGGGACTTGTAGTTTTGCAACAGCTGGATGTCCGCTAATTGCATATCCCTGTTAGAGGTTTAGTAACCCAACAGAGCCGTCACGTCTTGGTAGTGGTTTGTTTAAAAAAAAATAAACCTGTTTGCCTGCTCTGGACAATGGTATTGCACAGAACGACCCTGAACCTACTCTTCTAGGGTCCCCCGATGGCAATCTTGGGCCCTCCTTTTCTGCTTCCTGTGGTGGGCACACATGCCTGAGCTGGGCTGTGTGCATCCATAAGGTACACACAGCAAGGCTCGGCCCCACCGCCTGCTTTTAGGCTTACAGGAACTGGTTGACGGCAGCAAAAGCCAGTGGCTCCCGCTGCTATCTCTAAGCCTGTGCAGATGGACATAACAGTGGATTGATGCAGGACTCTGGGTGTGGAGAACTAGTGGAAGTTTTTTTTAATCTTAATGCATTAAGGCAGAGGTCTCCAAACTGCTGGACGTGGCCCATTGCTAGTCTTTATCTGGCCCTTGGGGCATTATTCCTCCCAATGATATCAATGAGGGGGCGCCATTTCTTTCACTAATATCGGTGAAAAACTGTGCCCCATCATTGATATCAGTGAAAGAAATGGTGCCCCCTCACTGGTGGCAATGAGGCGGCACCATTTCTTTCACTGGTGGCAATGAGGCGGCGCCATTTCTTTCACTGGTGGCAATGAGGCGGCGCCATTTCTTTCACTGGTGGCAATGAGGGGGGCGCCATTTCTTTCACTGGTGGCAATGAGGGGGGCGCCATTTCTTTCACTGGTGGCAATGAGGGGGGCGCCATTTCTTTCACTGGTGGCAGTGAGGGGGGCGCCATTTCTTTCACTGGTGGCAGTGAGGGGGGCGCCATTTCTTTCACTGGTGGCAGTGAGGGGGGCGCCATTTCTTTCACTGGTGGCAGTGAGGGGGGCGCCATTTCTTTCACTGGTGGCAGTGAGGGGGGCGCCATTTCTTTCACTGGTGGCAGTGAGGGGGGCGCCATTTCTTTCACTGGTGGCAGTGAGGGGGGCGCCATTTCTTTCACTGGTGGCAGTGAGGGGGGCGCCATTTCTTTCACTGGTGGCAGTGAGGGGGGCGCCATTTCTTTCACTGGTACCAGCGATTGGGTACCACTCCACCTACTACTAACCACCAGCCCTGAGGAGATGTTCTCACTGATGCTGGTTTTGGGACTTTTTCTACCCTCACTGACCAGTCTGGCCCCCTAAAGTCTGAAGGACAGAAAACTGATGCTTTGTTTGGAGACCCCCTGCATGAAGGTAAAAACAACTTTTTGCCCATTTAATGACTTGAACAGGAAATGAGAGTCTAGGCTGCTGTATTTTCGGTGAAGGTGCTTTGTAAAGTGTATTCTACTGGCAGACTTTTAGACAGCACAGCCAGCAACTTTGCTCAACAGGTGTTTGTATAATGTATGAATGGAAGAGCTTGTCAGCCAGCTGAGCGATGTGCTATGGGGTGTATGAAGTGCAACACTGACTAAGCAGAGTTATCTTATAGCAGCCAGATCACAAGTATCCTTTGCATTTAGCTGATTGATGTATTTTCCCCTCTCGAAAGCTAATAATAGTTGTAAAAAGGAATGGCCGCTGTCCTATAAATCTTTTGGCATCGTGTCTTTTTTTTTCTTGACGGGTGGCTTCACTGTGTTTGCATTGGAGAACGGACTACAGCAGGAGTGCCCAACCTTTTGAAGAGCGAGGGCCACTGGTTGGGCACCCTTGGACTACAGTATATGAGATCAAGACAGGCCGTGAGATCAGTACATGGACAGGCAACATTGAATGGAGTCAGGTGTTTGCTGTATGAGCTCTGCACAAAAATGAGTCTCCTGGTCTGCAGACTGGAGGTGTCGGGTGTTTGCTGTATGAGCTCTGTACACGCAGGACTCAGTCTGCAGACTGGAGGTTGTTTCATGTGTTTGCTGTATGAGCTCTGTACACACAGGACTCAGTCTGCAGAATGGAGGTGTCAGGTGTTTGCTGTATGAGCTCTGTACACATAGGACTCAGTCTGCAGACTGGAGGTTGTTTCATGTGTTTGCTGTATGAGCTCTGTACACACAGGACTCAGTCTGCAGAATGGAGGTGTGTCAGGTGTTTGCTGTATGAGCTCTGTACACATAGGACTCAGTCTGCAGAATGGAGGTGTGTCAGGTGTTTGCTGTATGAACTCTGTACACAGACGTGACTCAGTCTGCAGAATGGAGGTGTCAGGTGTTTGCTGTATGAGCTCTGTACACATAGGACTCAGTCTGCAGAATGGAGGTGTCAGGTGTTTGCTGTATGAACTCTGTACACAGACGTGACTCAGTCTGCAGAATGGAGGTGTCAGGTGTTTGCTGTATGAGCTCTGTACACATAGGACTCAGTCTGCAGAATGGAGGTGTCAGGTGTTTGCTGTATGAGCTCTGTACACGCAGGACTCAGTCTGCAGATTAGAGGTTGTCAGGTGTTTGCTGTATGAGCTCTGTACACACAGGACTCGGTCTGCAGAATGGAGGTGTCAGGTGTTTGCTGTATGAACTCTGTACACAGACGTGACTCAGTCTGCAGAATGGAGGTGTCAGGTGTTTGCTGTATGAGCTCTGTACACATAGGACTCAGTCTGCAGAATGGAGGTGTGTCCGGTGTTTGCTGTATAGACTCTGTACACACAGGACTCAGTCTTCAGAATGGAGGTGTGTCAGGTGTTTGCTGTATGGACTCTGTACACATAGGACTCGGTCTGCAGAATGGAGAGGTGTCCGGTGTTTGCTGTATGAGCTCTGTACACGCAGGACTCGGTCTGCAGAATGGAGGTGTTTGCTGTATGAGCTCTGTACACAGACAGGTCTTGTAGCCTCCAGACTGTGAGTCGCTGTATATGGGTGCTCTACCTGTTCCCCTCCTGCTTTTGCAGAACTACAAGTCCCATGGGGCAAGGCTGACTGTTACAAACATGACTCCTAAAGGCAGAGGCATAATGGGACTTGTAGTTCCTCAACAGCTGGAGGGCCACAGGTTGAGCACCCATGCTGTATGAGCTCTGTACACAAGACAGGTCTTATAGTCTGCCGACTGGAGGGAGAGTTGGGGGTTTGTGTGAGCGCTATATACAGGTGGGGGGGTTTTCTAGTCTGCAGGTTGGATGTTTACTGTATCCTCTCTGTACACACAGGTCTTCTAGCCTCCAGATCAGAGGAGAGTCTGGTGTTTGCTGTGTGAGCTCTATACACAGAAGTCTCATAGTCTGCAGATCAGAGGAGAGTTGGATGTTTGCTGTATGAGCTCTATACACAGAAGTCTCATAGTCTGCAGATCAGAGGAGAGTTGGATGTTTGCTGTATGAGCTCTATACACAGATAAGTCTCAGTCTGCAGATCAGAGGAGAGTTGGATGTTTGCTGTATGAGCTCTATACACAGAAGTCTCATAGTCTGCAGGTCAGAGGAGAGTTGGATGTTTGCTGTATGAGCTCTATACACAGATAAGTCTCAGTCTGCAGATCAGAGGAGAGTTGGGTGTTTGCTGTGTGAGCTCTATACACAGAAGTCTCATAGTCTGCAGATCAGAGGAGAGTTGGATGTTTGCTGTATGAGCTCTATACACAGAAGTCTCATAGTCTGCAGGTCAGAGGAGAGTTGGATGTTTGCTGTATGAGCTCTATACACAGAAGTCTCATAGTCTGCAGATCAGAGGAGAGTTGGATGTTTGCTGTATGAGCTCTATACACAGATAAGTCTCAGTCTGCAGATCAGAGGAGAGTTGGATGTTTGCTGTATGAGCTCTATACACAGAAGTCTCATAGTCTGCAGGTCAGAGGAGAGTTGGATGTTTGCTGTATGAGCTCTATACACAGATAAGTCTCAGTCTGCAGATCAGAGGAGAGTTGGGTGTTTGCTGTGTGAGCTCTATACACAGAAGTCTCATAGTCTGCAGATCAGAGGAGAGTTGGATGTTTGCTGTATGAGCTCTATACACAGAAGTCTCATAGTCTGCAGGTCAGAGGAGAGTTGGATGTTTGCTGTATGAGCTCTATACACAGAAGTCTCATAGTCTGCAGATCAGAGGAGAGTTGGATGTTTGCTGTATGAGCTCTATACACAGAAGTCTCATAGTCTGCAGGTCAGAGGAGAGTTGGATGTTTGCTGTATGAGCTCTATACACAGAAGTCTCATAGTCTGCAGGTCAGAGGAGAGTTGGATGTTTGCTGTATGAGCTCTATACACAGATAAGTCTCAGTCTGCAGGTCAGAGGAGAGTTGGATGTTTGCTGTGTGAGCTCTATACACAGATAAGTCTCAGTCTGCAGATCAGAGGAGAGTCTGGTGTTTGCTGTGTGAGCTCTATACACAGAAGTCTCATAGTCTGCAGATCAGAGGAGAGTTGGATGTTTGCTGTGTGAGCTCTATACACAGAAGTCTCATAGTCTGCAGATCAGAGGAGAGTTGGATGTTTGCTGTGTGAGCTCTATACACAGAAGTCTCATAGTCTGCAGATCAGAGGAGAGTTGGATGTTTGCTGTGTGAGCTCTATACACAGAAGTCTCATAGTCTGCAGATCAGAGGAGAGTTGGATGTTTGCTGTATGAGCTCTATACACAGAAGTCTCATAGTCTGCAGATCAGAGGAGAGTTGGATGTTTGCTGTGTGAGCTCTATACACAGAAGTCTCATAGTCTGCAGGTCAGAGGAGAGTTGGATGTTTGCTGTATGAGCTCTATACACAGAAGTCTCATAGTCTGCAGGTCAGAGGAGAGTTGGATGTTTGCTGTATGAGCTCTATACACAGATAAGTCTCATAGTCTGCAGGTCAGAGGAGAGTTGGATGTTTGCTGTATGAGCTCTATACACAGATAAGTCTCAGTCTGCAGATCAGAGGAGAGTTGGGTGTTTGCTGTGTGAGCTCTATACACAGATAAGTCTCAGTCTGCAGATCAGAGGAGAGTTGGATGTTTGCTGTGTGAGCTCTATACACAGATAAGTCTCATAGTCTGCAGATCAGAGGAGAGTCTGGTGTTTGCTGTGTGAGCTCTATACACAGATACGTCTCAGTCTGCAGATCAGAGGAGAGTTGGGTGTTTGCTGTGTGAGCTCTATACACAGAAGTCTCATAGTCTGCAGATCAGAGGAGAGTTGGATGTTTGCTGTGTGAGCTCTATACACAGAAGTCTCATAGTCTGCAGGTCAGAGGAGAGTTGGATGTTTGCTGTATGAGCTCTATACACAGAAGTCTCATAGTCTGCAGGTCAGAGGAGAGTTGGATGTTTGCTGTATGAGCTCTATACACAGAAGTCTCATAGTCTGCAGGTCAGAGGAGAGTTGGATGTTTGCTGTATGAGCTCTATACACAGAAGTCTCATAGTCTGCAGGTCAGAGGAGAGTTGGATGTTTGCTGTATGAGCTCTATACACAGAAGTCTCATAGTCTGCAGGTCAGAGGAGAGTTGGATGTTTGCTGTATGAGCTCTATACACAGATAAGTCTCAGTCTGCAGATCAGAGGAGAGTTGGGTGTTTGCTGTGTGAGCTCTATACACAGATAAGTCTCAGTCTGCAGATCAGAGGAGAGTTGGGTGTTTGCTGTGTGAGCTCTGTACACAGAAGTCTCATAGTCTGCAGGTCAGGGGAGAGTTGGATGTTTGCTGTGTGAGCTCTATACACAGAAGTCTCATAGTCTGCAGGTCAGAGGAGAGTTGGATGTTTGCTGTATGAGCTCTATACACATATAAGTCTCAGTCTGCAGGTCAGGGGAGAGTTGGGTGTTTGCTGTATGAGCTCTATACACAGAAGTCTCATAGTCTGCAGGTCAGAGGAGAGTTGGATGTTTGCTGTATGAGCTCTATACACATATAAGTCTCAGTCTGCAGATCAGAGGAGAGTTGGGTGTTTGCTGTATGAGCTCTATACACAGAAGTCTCATAGTCTGCAGGTCAGAGGAGAGTTGGATGTTTGCTGTATGAGCTCTATACACATATAAGTCTCAGTCTGCAGATCAGAGGAGAGTCTGGTGTTTGCTGTGTGAGCTCTATACACAGAAGTCTCATAGTCTGCAGATCAGAGGAGAGTTGGATGTTTGCTGTGTGAGCTCTATACACAGAAGTCTCATAGTCTGCAGGTCAGAGGAGAGTTGGGTGTTTGCTGTGTGAGCTCTATACACAGATAAGTCTCAGTCTGCAGGTCAGAGGAGAGTTGGATGTTTGCTGTGTGAGCTCTATACACAGATAAGTCTCAGTCTGCAGATCAGAGGAGAGTCTGGTGTTTGCTGTATGAGCTCTATACACAGAAGTCTCATAGTCTGCAGATCAGGGGAGAGTTGGGTGTTTGCTGTGTGAGCTCTATACACAGAAGTCTCAGTCTGCAGGTCAGGGGAGAGTTGGATGTTTGCTGTATGAGCTCTATACACAGATAAGTCTCAGTCTGCAGGTCAGGGGAGAGTTGGGTGTTTGCTGTGTGAGCTCTATACACAGATAAGTCTCAGTCTGCAGGTCAGGGGAGAGTTGGGTGTTTGCTGTGTGAGCTCTGTACACAGACAGGCAGGTCTCTAGTGTACATATTTGATTCACTGTCTGAGGTGTGTACACAGGTCTCCTAGTCCGCAGTTTGGAGGAGCGTCGGGTGTTTGCTGTGTGAGCTTTGTACACAGACAGGCCTCATAGTGTACTGATTGGTGGTACGGTGTTCTGTACACACAGGCCTTGCCGTCAGCAGATTGGAGGACTGGTGGTCACGGTGTGAGATCAGACAGGCCTCATAGTGTACTGATTGGTGGTACGGTGTTCTGTACACACAGGCCTTGTCATGTGCAGATTGGAGGACTGGTGGTGACGGTGTGAGATCACAGGCCCCCGTAGTGTGGAGAGGTATGTGTTGGCTGTATGAGATCGGTGTACAGGTTGGAGAGTCGGCTGTTTGGTGCTCGTGATTAACAATCCAGACAATAGAAGTGTGCAGCAGTTTTCGGAGGATACGTTTGTAGAATTATTAATGGTGTGGTATTGAAGCGATCTCAGATGACGGCCTCATTCTTCTCCTGCCTGTAGCCTGCGCAGCTCATGTTAAATTGATGGTTGGAGCACAGAGGAACAAAGAAGCTTCTGAGAAATGTCCTGACATCGGAGAAGCCTTCCACAAAACCGTCCCTCCCTACAAGGCCGCCTTGGCTTTCATGTGTTTTGTGATTCTTGTCCCCGAGGCTCGTTGAGGGGGGTTTGGTGGGCTCGTTGAGGGGGGTTTGGTGGGCTCGTTGAAGAGGGTTGGTGGGCTCGTTGAGGGGGGTTGGTGGGCTCGTGGCATGTTAGGGGGGTGGGGGGAGGTGATTGGTGGGCTCGGGGCACGGTGGGGGGGATTGGTGGGCACGGGGGATTGGTGGGCTCGGGGCATGGTGGGGGTGGATCAGTGGGCTCAGGGCACGGTGGGGGTGATCAGTACTCCACCTGTGCTGTGTATATAGCTGCAGCCTCACTTTTATGTGCACACTTTCAAAAGTATTGCATTCCACTAATTTCTCAGCAGCAGCCCTTGTTCTTGAATAGGAACTATAGTCTATTTTCAGAGTCCACATTGTTAGAGTTGTAAAATGTACCTGAAAGTGGTTCATACAGGCATATCGGGTTATTGAAATACTTTTGTACTCAGAGTTGCACATTCATTTTCTGCTGCCTGTGTCCATAGAGTATTAGTAGCATCCCTTTATGAACAGCTGCTAAAATAAAATATTCATTTCAGGGGTAAGGCAGCACCATGGCACTGTAAGCTATATAAAAATATATGGGTAGACAGTTGGGGCGAGAAAGCTGGAGAACTGACAAGTTACTTGAGTCATGGAAATCTGCATTTTATGACTGGGCTGTATACAAGGGGGTGGAGTGTAATTGAGCATTTTCACTTGCACTGATGGAAAGAAAAGTGCAAGATTGCAGGCTGGTATTCTGTGACCTAGGCCATCTCCTGGCATGGGCAGTCTTTAGCATTCTGTGATCTGAGCTGTGTGCTCTATCACGGGCACCCTGGCATTCTGTGATCTGAACTGTCTCTAGCATGGGCAGACTGGCATTCTGTGATCTGAGCTGTCTCCGCTAGCCTGGACATTCTGTGATCTGAGCTAGCTGTCTCCTCTAGCCTGGGCATTCTGTGATCTGAGCTGTGTCCTCTAGCCTGGGCATTCTGTGATCTGAGCTAGCTGTCTCCTCTAGCCTGGGCATTCTGTGATCTGAGCTAGCTGTCTCCTCTAGCCTGGGCATTCTGTGATCTGAGCTGTGTCCTCTAGCCTGGGCATTCTGTGATCTGAGCTAGCTGTCTCCTCTAGCCTGGGCATTCTGTGATCTGAGCTAGCTGTCTCCTCTAGCCTGGGCATTCTGTGATCTGAGCTAGCTGTCGTCTCTAGCATGGGCATTCTGTGATCTGAGCTAGCTGTCTCCTCTAGTATGGGCATTCTGTGATCTGAGCTGTCGTCTCTAGGCATGGGCATTCTGTGATCTGAGCTGTCTCCTCTAGTATGGGCATTCTGTGATCTGAGCTGTCGTCTCTAGGCATGGGCATTCTGTGATCTGAGCTGTATTTTTTGCGATTATGACTTTTGGGTAAGTGTGGGTACAGGGTTCTCCTGTCCAGGTCTGTAGTTGGACTGCAGATGCAGAGCTTTGTCCTCCAGTCTTTGCAGATAAGTCATGTTTTTTTCTCGGTGAGAACACGGCGTCCTCTGCACATGTAAGACCTGATAATTATAGGTATCTCTTCCTTGTTCAGACTTGCAGTTTTGGTGTTTTATGTATGAGTTGATGGCATGTGTTTTCTAGTATGTGTCATAGAAAGTATACTTCTCTAATCCTGTACACAGAGCCGCCATGTCTGTGTGGGGCCTGGCAGGTCACGTGGCTGGGAAACCACGGCCATAACTTGTTTTCCAGGCTAATGTTTATATCGAAAGGATTCTGGGAAGTTTTTTTACGGAGGGTGTTAAGTTGGGTGGGTAACTACAGAACTTTGGTCGTGCTCCGAGTCCAATACCTATTCATATATACCGTATTTATCGCGGTATAACGCGCTCCCGCGTATACCACGCACCCCTAATGTTGCCCCCGAAATTCCTGTAAAAAAAAAAAATGTATATGATTTTATTACTTAGTTTTGGTGTCTTCCCAGCGTCCATCGTCCGGTCCGGCGTCCGTCTGCGGCCTCGATGGTGTCCTCCCGGCTTCTCCAGCGCGCCTCACGTACAGTTCCCGCGCTCAGTTCGAACGCCTCCGCCGACATATACCGAGTGCAGTACACTCGGGTACATTCGGCAAGGCTCGGCTTAGCTCACGCTCTGTGACGTTTATGCGTGAGCACGAGCGAAGCCGAGCCTAGCAGAGTGTACTGCACTCGGTATATGTCGGCGCAGGATTTCAAACTGAGCGCGGGAAGCGGCTATCGGCGTATATCGCGCACCCACGATTTTCCCCTTATTTTAAGGGGAAAATACTGCGCGATATACGCCGATAAATACGGTAGGTACTTTGAGGGAAGGGACATTTTAGCCCCAGTATACACTACAGACCCACATGTGAATCGCACAGGGACCACACCGCATTCTTATGCGATTCAGTGCAGTGTGATTTGAGCCCATTCTTTTTTGACCGGGTTAGATTGCACCAAAGACGCACAAGCGCCTTTTTTGGAGCCGCATCTCATGGCCGTTTTTGTATTGTGATCCGGTACTGACAAACTGCGCTGCGTTTGGGGTGCTGTTGACTTTGTATAGACACCCGCAGAGGAGCACAGTGCGTTTGCCATGCGGTGCAGTGATCTCTGCATTTCCTGCACTACATAGGGGTGAATGTAGGCTTAAAAGAGGGATCCCATAGGTATGGGTAATGCATACTTGCTGTACATTATACCTGAAATTGGGTCTAGAGCTGTATTTGTGTGTTTTTGTATCTATCTGGAGTTCAGCTTTAGGCCCCTTTCACACAGCGACTTCAAAATCGTGCGATTTCAACGTGATTTTGACGCAATTTCAGGGAGACTTGAGGTCTATGACCCTGAACTCTCATCAAGGTTGGACCAAAGGGACTACTTTTGAAATCGGCACGACTTGAAGTCGTATGAATGGCTGTCATTATAAATCATGAGGAACAACTACTTTGCAGTCCCAAATTGTGGGACAAGTTGTAAAAGTGTGAAAGGGGCCTTAGGAGGATGTGCAGTTTACATTCGAAAGCTTTTTGAAGTAACGCTGTATTTATGGAGGTTTTATGTAGTGTGATCATTGCTTGATGTACTTTCATTATCCGGTTTATGAGCATTTCCATAAAGTTTTTGTTTATCACTTGATGTAGCCAGAGGTGTGAGGAAGTGCGGCTGGGTGCGTTCCTCTAACACGCTGTTCTCCACCTGCCCATGTGTTTTAAAGGTGTTGGGCCTTTAAAGAGGAGCTCCACCCCAAAAGGGGAAGTTCTGCTTGTTTGCATCATTTTGGCACGTTATGGGGGAAGCGGGTACCTGGTTTTGACAGGCAACCCCTCCTGGCTCAGATTCCCGCAGTGATCAGAGTTGGAAGTTTTTACCCCTTCTCCTTCCCCCCCCCCCCCCTGCAGTCTTCTGGGACACAACGGGACCCAAAAGACTACAAGGCGATTCTCAAGGCGCAACGTGGCTCACAGATGCGCTGTAGTAAACCGGTTGTGAAGCCACAATGCTTCACTTCCTGTTTCCCTTGAGATGCCGACACCTTCATCCGAAGCCTATCGACATATTGCAGGGATATGCAATTAGCGGACCTCCAGCTGTTGCAAAACTACAAGTCCCATCATGCTTCTGCCTCTGAGTATTATGCTTGTGGCTGTCAGTCTTGCTATGCCTCATGGGATTTGTAGTTCTGCAACATCTTTAGGTCTGCTAATTGCATATCCCCGCCGTATTGGCTCAGGACATCTCTGGATCCCTAAGTGTTCTTGTAGTATTTGTAGCTGCTGGACTTCTGGGGGAATGGATGATAGGCTTCTCCCACTCTACAAGACTCTGGTCCAGCCGCACCTGGAGTATGCCGTCCAGTTCTGGGCACCAGTCCTCAGGAAGGATGTACTGGCAATGGAGTGAGTACTAAGAAGGGCAACAAAGCTAATAAATGGTCTGGAGGATATTGGTTATGAAGAAAGGTTGCGAGCACTGAACTTATTCTCTCTGGAGTGGAGACGCTTGAGAGGGAATATGATTTCAATTTACAAATTCCTTACTGGTGACCCCACAATAGGGATACAACTTTTTTGCGGACGAGAGTTTGACAAGACACGTGGCCTCATTAAAATGAGAAGAAAAGAGGTTTAATCTTAAACTATGTAGAGGGTTCTTTACTGTAAGAGCGGCAAGGATCTTGTTCGCGGAAAAAAAAATGCTTGAGCAAAGCGCGGTGACGTACGACGGCACTATAAAGGGGAAGTGCCATTCGAATGGCGCCACCCTTTGGGCTGCTTTTGCTTATTTCGTGTTACCGCGTGTAAGAAAGTTTGAGAGATTCGCGCTTTTCAGTCTTCGCGTTTTCAGTCTTCGCGTTTTCAGTCTGTTACAGCGAATGTGCTATCGCCATTACGAACGCTAGTTTTACCAGAACAAGCGCTCCCGTCTCAAAACTTCTGAGCAGGCACGTTTTTTTCCCCTTGTAAAAGCGTACACACGACTGTTTTTCACGATGTGAAAAACGATAAATAGAGCAGGCTCTAAAAAAATGGGCATTTTCTCGTCGCAAAATATGCTCTGGAGCATACACACGACCGTTTTTTTCACGACAAATTAAAATTGCATTTTCCTCGTCCTGAAAACCGGTCGTGTGTATGCAGCATCATAGTTTCATCAAACCCCATAGGTGGGTGTCTGCAGAGTCAACAAGCACCCATCTTCAGCATTCAGCACAGTTGAGGAAGAACTGAAGTTGGTTACTTATCCCCATTCAGGGGGGCTCCTGGAAAATGTACAATATAATGAAGAGTGCTCCTAATACTACAGCATACAAAGACATTGTAGACTATTGTGCCCGTCCAACCTTGTGGTAAGGGTTTGGTCAAGGCCCTTTTTTGTTTCAGCATAACTGTCCGAAGGCCGGCTCCATAAAGACATGGTTTGGTGTGGAGGAGCTTAAGCACTTGGTGATATTAAATATAAAATCAGCTGCTTTATTGGCTCTAAAGTAGGCATTCTCAGCCTTTCTAACACTAAGGAACCCTTGAAATGACTTTCTGATGTTGGCGAACCCCTGATAATTACTATATCTAAAGCTCATAGTACATGGGCATGATAGTAAGTGTGAATGTCCCCTACATTGGTGGTCAGTGTGACGAATGTCCCTTATATTGGACAAGTAGGTATTGCTCAGAGCAACCTGGGAACCGCCTCTTCTGGGGTCCCCCGCTGGTGCTTTTGGCTTCTATGTGCCACCATAGTATGCCTCTTCCTATGGTGGCACACTTGCGGGCTCGCTCCTGAGCCAGGCATCGACACACAACGTGGGTTGGTCCCACTTTGCTCACAGGAGTTGATGGCAGCAGGACCAATGGTTCCCACTGCCGTCTGAGCCTGTGAGACTAGAGACCAGTACTGCTACAGACGGGCACAGCGCTGAGTATAAAGGGAGATGAGGGGGGTGATGCAACTAGTGGGATTTTTTTTTTTACCATCTTGCAGGGAGTGCATTAAGATATAAAATGTCTAGCCTTTGGAACCACTTTTATGTACATGCTTGGGCATCCCGCCAAAAACCTACCCCACTTTGTAAGTCGTTTTTTTTTTTTTTTTTTTTTTTTTTTTTTGCTAGTGTCCTTATGTGATAGTCCTCTTCTGAAGGCCAGCCATAAGCGGTTCAAATCTTGGCCTATTCAGCAGGAACCGGCTGAGATTCGAACTATCTTAGGCCGATTGTAACCAAGTTGATCTATAGATTTGAACTTGGGTTCAACTAGCCTGCAGGATTTTACATATGAATATCGCTACCAACTCTTTCAATCGATGGCAATAATCACGGTCTTCTCCGGTGGACGGCACTGGACACACGGGTGGTCCGGGCATTGGCAGGTGTACTTGACCTTCACAAGTGATCTCGTTCTTGGGGTTGTGTCTTTCGGTTTGGAAATCTTGATTTTGCAGGCAGTGAGCTGCATTAGACTGAGCAGAATTTACTATAAATAATAATTCCTGACGAGAGACGGCCTCGGGGGTAATCCCTGGACAAGGTGACTTCATGGCTGAGGAATGTTTGAGAATCTCCCCCCCACCACCTCAGAAAACCGACTTCTACAGCATGCCTGGCATTCTTCAACCAACTGTCAGTGGCGAGATCTTCCCTTACAAGGGTCTTCTTCTCTTATCTCTATTTTACTCAAGAAAGGCTGTATATGTAGAATTCACCAGACATTGCCCGGCTATCGCCCTGTGTGTGTCTACATGATAAGCAGCTGAGTTATTGATGTATCACAAAAGCATTGGTGATGGTTCAGAATGGTCACATGGTGAGAACCCTCAGCCCTGTGTAAGCTCTGACTGGATTGACTTGGAGCTTACTTGGGGGTTCCATTATTTTCTGCCACTGGCTGAAGAGACTGGCAGGGGAGACAGGGAAAGGTGGGCATCTGCTGCTGGGTTTATTGCGATGGAAAGTGTTTAGAACCCCTGTCAGGTCTTTATTGCTTTGAGATATGCCCTCTGCTTGTCTTGGTGATCATTGCCGACAATAGAAAAAGTGATGGGGGAAACAAAGTTTCCACACAATAGCAGCGCATTTTCCTACCTCAGTGTCCAAAACTTTGTTCCTGTTGCATTTTTAAAAGTGTATCACAATGCACACTGAAGTTGTAGTACAAAAACCCCAGCTTTGGTGTCGGCGGCCGCAATAATGAGCCCCCAGCGTTGGTGTCGGCGGGCCGCAATAATGAGCCCCCAGCGTTGGTGTCGGCGGGCCGCAATAATGAGCCCCCAGCGTTGGTGTCGGCGGGCCGCAATAATGAGCCCCCAGCGTTGGTGTCGGCGGGCCGCAATAATGAGCCCCCAGCGTTGGTGTCGGCGGGCCGCAATAATGAGCCCCCAGCGTTGGTGTCGGCGGGCCGCA
The DNA here is from genome assembly GCF_905171775.1 of Rana temporaria. Taxonomy (NCBI): domain Eukaryota; kingdom Metazoa; phylum Chordata; class Amphibia; order Anura; family Ranidae; genus Rana; species Rana temporaria. The sequence goes on along the minus strand of NC_053492.1, from coordinate 33,428,452 downwards.
ATAATGAGCCCCCAGCGTTGGTGTCGGCGGGCCGCAATAATGAGCCCCCAGCGTTGGTGTCGGCGGGCCGCAATAATGAGCCCCCAGCATTGGTGTCGGCGGCCGCAATAATGAGCCCCCGGCGTTGGTGTCGGCGGCCGCAATAATGAGCCCCCGGCGTTGGTGTCGGCGACTGCAATAATGAGCCCCCAGCTCATGTGTCGGCGATATTTAACCCTCCTCCCCCTGCATTGTGGGTTGGCATCGAAAGTTCACCCCCATAGCTTGACCATCACACACTCCCGTGACCCTCCCTCCAGGTTGTGATTTGTTTGTACTGTGGGGCAGAGATAGCCCCCCCCACACAGTAAAGTCTTTCGCATTCAAATGTATTGTGTATACATAGTTGCGTTAATCAAAGCTGGACCAATGTAACTTTTATGTAAAAATATCCATACCTGGGTTTCTTCATGTTTGGGGTATTACAAGAAACATGGTCGCATTCCTAAAGTACCACTCTCAAGCTACCCCTCCATTCATATGAATAAGACCCCTTTCACACTGAGCCGCCCATAGTGTCGGTGGTAAAACACTGCTATTTTTACCGCCGACGCTATGGGCGTATTTCGGCCGCTAGTGGGGCGTTTTTAAACCCCGCTAGCGGCTGGTGAAGCAGCGCATTGCTGGTGGTATAGCCGCGATCTCCCATTGACTTCAATGGGCAGCAGCGATGTTTACCGCCTCTCCATCTAGGGCAACGCTCCAGTGTGTAAACACTCAGGCTTTCAGACTGGAGACAATGGATTAGCTGTTTGAGGGCGGATTGCAGGCGCTATTTTTAATGCTATAGCGCCTGCAATATGCCCTCAGTGTGAAAGGGGTCTAACAGGGTGTGTGTCTCCACCTGAACAGCCATATTATCATTCACAGGGATCTATGAATGGGAAAATTACAAGTCCCATCTGCCACTGTGGTAGAGGGATCGTCGGCTCTGTATAGCGCACATATGAGGTGACATCACCACACCTGTATTACATTGTTTACTTCCTTGTGCCTCAAATACTAGCCCCCTGGCCTGGGGCTAGTATTTGAGCAAAGGAATTTTTTTGTTTATCCAATTCCCCAAATCCTTTTATTTAAAGTGATATTAAAGGGTCATTATAGGATTTATTTTTCTTTAAAATAACAAACATTTTATACTTACCTCCACTGTGCAGTTCGTTTTGCACAGAGTGGCCCCGATCCTCGTCTTTGGGGGTCCCTCTGTGGCTGTCTCTGGTCCTCCCCACAAGAATTTGCCACATTCATGCGAGAGAGCTCGCTTGGGGATGAGTCCTTGCAGGTGCGCTCCCGTGATACAGCGAGTGGCCTTAGCGGCTCGCTGTATCACTCGGCGCGCCGCGTTACTGAATGTGATTGACGGCAGCGCCAGCCAAAGGCTGCACTGCTCTCAATCCATCCGCTCTAGCCAATCAGTGGCCAGGCTGAGTGGGGAAGAGGATCTCGGGACCGAGCGCGGGACTTTCAAGGGGTCAGGTAAGTAAAACGGGGGCTCGGGCCAGCATCTTCAGATGTTTTTTCACCTTTAATGCATAGACTGCATTAAGGTGAAAAAAAATCCGTTTACAACTCCTTTTTAAATGCAATTTTAAAAATACAAACATATACTTACCTGCTCTGTGCAGTGGTTTTGCACAGAGCGGCCCCAATCCTCTTCTCTGGACCCCTGCCGGCTCTCCTGGCCCCTGCCAAATGCCCTCAGAGCAAACTGGTTGCTCCCGAGCCACTGCTGTGTCTCATTTGGCTGGGAGGGGAAAGTCCCCAAAGAGCCGAAGCTCTTGTGCACATTGCTGGATGGGGATAGGGCTCAGGTAAGTATGTGGGGGGGTCATTGTTGTGCACATGATTTATATCTTCATGTATAGAATGCATGAAGATAAACAAAAAACGTGAGCCTTTACAGCCCTTTAATACATTTTGGACAGTAATTGCCTTGGAAGCAGAGTGTTTTGTGACATCACCAGGGTTGGCACATGTCACCTCGTAGGCTGGCTGACATTGGCGGTGTGTTGTGCTTGTTGTGGATTGCTGTGAAGTGTGACTCCAGCAATGCTAGGGGCTGTGACCAGGGATTTAACCCTTTGATTTTGCATGGTCACCGGATAAAATACTGTTTTGCCGTGTAGGTTGTGACTTTGGGCAGAAGTTGTCACTATAGGGTATTGTTTCCTTGTAAAGCCCACAAGTCTCCCATCTGAAAATCTTCTTTGTACATTGCGTTTGGTGGCTTCCTGTGAGTATATAAGGGAAGTTTATCCTGACCGCAGGATGCTGATAGGAGGAAAATATGGGCGTTCAGTTCCCCCAGTAGCTTGCCGGACTGATGATGACTATTGAAGTCTGCACACAAGGCTCATTGTGATACAACCGCACTTGTCCTCTTAACACTCTGTGTCCTGGGAGCTCCGGGGATCCGGCCTGTTTTCTTCACTGACATTGTGGTGGTGAATTCACAGCATTGTTGTACAAAAAGGCTGTCTGATCTTTTAATGCAAACGTTGGGTTACAGAACTAAGCTTTCAGATCTTTATTAAAACAGATGTAAACTAGAGATGCACCGTTTTGGCTAAAATCACAATTTTTTTGCTTGGAATAAAGATCCCGATTCTCACGGTGTAATATCATCTTTTTACATTATTCAAAAAAAATTGGGTTAACTTTACTGTTTTTTTTTTTGGTCATTAAAGTGTATTTAAAAAAAAAAAATGCATTTGAAAGACCGCTGCGCCAATACGGTGTGAAATATTGCAACAACCGTCATTTTATTCTCTAGGGTCTCTGCTTAAAAAAAAAATATATCATGTTTGGGTGTTTCAAATTTTCTAGCAGAAAATAATTTATACTTGTAAGCAACAAATGTCAGAAAAGGCTTGATATTTAAATGATTACATTTTCTTCATCTACACAAGTTCTTTCCTTTGAAAGAAGGAAAAGATACTTTGTTTCTAGTAGCATATTCATGTGTTGTCGTGATAAAACTTGGCAGGCTGCCTGGATTTTTTTTTTCCAGCTGTGAGAACTCTGCACTCGTTTAAAAAGAACCATGACGTGCTTTTTTGAAGGTCGGGAAGAAATTTTTTTTTTTTTTTTTGACGATTAATCGTGCAGCTCTAATGTAAACATAAGTGCTCACTTGGGCAACTAGGAGGCAGAAAAAGCAGGCGGTTGAGCCTGACCACCCATTTAAAGAAGGCCGTTCAGCTGCTCAGGGCTGTACACAAGTCGCGTTCAGTGGGCAGTACTGCCAACCAACCTATTTATGTGTACGGAGCCGTGTAACCAGTGTTTCAGCCTTTATAAGTGGGTGGTGCTGCACCGCCTTGCCACTTTGTGCATTGTATGGTGCTGCAGCGCGCTGGGTTGCAATTTTTAGTTAGACCAGACCTATTGGCTCCTCACTGCCTCTCAAACGCGTTCTGCAAAGAAATCCACTACAGATCGCTTTTGGGATGGCAATGGGGGCCACAGGCACGAAGGTCTCATAAATAACCCCCATATTAAAACGGTTGCAAGCTGGCAACTGTTGTGGGGGGGGGGGGGGGTGCTTTGTGATGGTGAGAGAAAAAAAACAACAAAGTAACACTTCATTCCAGTCTATGGATTGCAGTGAATTGACATACTACTGTGACAGGAGGCCTGCTCAGATACAGTGCATATGTACACAGCACATCTAAGGGCCAGATTCACAAAGAGATACGACGACGGATCTCCTGATCCGCCGTCGTATCTCTGAGATCAGACGGTGGGATCTATGCGTCTGATTCATAAGAATCAGTTCCGCATAGATCTCCCTTAGATCCGACTGGTGCAAGTGACTTACATCAGTCAGATCTTAGGCTGCAATCTACCGCCGGCCGCTAGGTGTCGTCACTTTTTTTACGCGTCGGATATGCAAATGAGGAGAATTGCCGATTCAAGTCCAAACGCCCGCCCGTCGCTTTTTTTTTACGTCGTTTGCGTTCGGCTTTTTCCGGCGGATAGTTACCCCTGCTATATGAGGGGTAGCTAATGTTAAGTATGGCCGTCGTTCCCGCGCCGAGATTCAAATTTTTACGTCGGTTGCGTAAGTCGATCGGGAATACGGATGGCCGGAATTTACGTAGCCGCCGAAAACAATGACGTCCTAGCGACATCATTTGGAGCATGCGCACTGGGTAATTTCGCCGGCGGCGCATGCGCAGTTAAATCGGCGCGGGAACGCGCCTGATTTAAATTGTACACTCCCCCTAGCCGCGGAATTTGAATTCCGTCGGGGGAGTTACGATCCAACGGTGCAATTTTTTGAGGTAAGTGCTTTGTGAATACTGCACTGGCCTCGCTAAATTGCACCGGCGGATCGTAAATCATAGATTACGCGGATCTAAAGCTCCGCTAATCTATCTGAATCTAGCCCTAAGTTTTTTTATATAATGCGCTGTAAGCCAATTCGGCATAACACACCGTAACATTGAGGTGCAGTGTGCATGTCCTTCCATCGCGTTGCAACGTACTACATAGACTTGAATCGAAAAGTGTGTGTGTGTGTGTACATATATATATATATATATATATATATATATATATATATATATATGTACACACACACACACACACACACACACACACACATATATATATATATATATATATATATATATATATATATATATATGTGTGTGTGTGTGTGTGTGTGTGTGTGTGTGTGTGTGTGTGTGTATATATATTTAATATTCTGTGGTAAATGGTTCCAGTAATAGTGAGCATTCCCCTATGCATTGATTAGTCTGATGTGCACTCACTGAGAATCCAGTCTGGTTTCCCTTTAAGCGGCCGGCGGTGACGTTGGTGACACGGTCCACGCTGGCCATGCAGAAATGTCTCCATTGATTTCTATGTGCTGCAATGAATTGCTCAGGGCCCAAACACAGCCTTTTGTTTCATAGCAGCAGAAAACCTGTCTTTGTGCCTCCGTGGATTGTCCTCCATGTAATGCATTTCTTTTCCCTGCTGCTCCTATCAATACTGTATTTTCTGCCTTTGTTTTAGTCCTGGTTGAACCCCTTCAGTCCCTGCAGTAAGGGTGAGGCCTGTGCTGACCACTCTGGTCTTCCCAGTGTGGGCACTGCACAGATGGACTTTCTGCTAATCCAGCACACAGGAGGGACACATGGGTTTTATAGGGTAAAATTGGACACAGTCCATGTAACCGTTACAGGAGGAGTGCGCAGTCTGCTGACACTGATACCAGATTTGCTGCTCAGTCATGGTGGGCCTGGAGAGGACAGTTGGTCCAGCATGCGTACCTTACAAGTCCTTTCCGTCCCCTTGATTCGAATGACAGGGTTTTTACATATCTCGTGCACTAGCTTGGACACATGCACATTCCTGGATGTTTATCATAATATGGGGGGTGATCCACAGTTCATTGTGAGAAGTAATGTATGTGACTCGAAGCAAGGGGACGGAAAGGACTTTTTATTTAGACAGGTTTTTATCTGGAAGTCTGTTAATTTTCACTGAACAATAAGAGGATTGCTCAGAGCTGGATTAACTCTGTGTGGCAAGACTGGGCACAGATGATAGGAAATCTTATACTCTACATTGTGACATACATTTTTTTTGGGGGGGGGGGGGGGGGGGGGGGTTTACATCCACTATAATAACACCACTGAGCATTCTTTAGCTGAGAAGTGCAGATGTTTTGAATAAGAGGGGAAAGTGTTCTAGAGTACAAAAAAAAAATTCTTTGTCAAGTGACAAGTGTTCCTCCATAGGTACAGTGTGGTGGGTGAGTGTTGTCACCCCAAGACAGGAAGTGTTACTGGTCGGACCCCCAGGTAAAAAGAAAACAAATGCAGCGCTCACATCTAAGCACTAGTAAGCACAATGTACTACATTCTTCTTGGGTTCATATATGTTGAATTTGAATCCTTGGAATTCAGCTCACTTTTGTAAAAAGGAAAAATGAAGGCACATTATTAGTTAACGTACTCTCCATATACCCAGTGAAGTGAACAGCCATAGATGATGCAGACAAATCCTCCTACTTACGTTTTTACATAGAAAGTACAGGCCGGTAACTCAACAGCTTCTCCATAGAACATGTTTATTGAAGCTTTACAGCAGTAACATCCAAAAATGCTAACGCGTTTTGACCTTGGGCCTTCATCAAAGCTTTAAGGCCGAAATGCGTAAACTTGTTGGATGTTCTCTATTTTCTATAGAGAAGCTGTCGCGTTGCCGGCCTGTGTTTTCTAAGGATCACTTGTGAGCTTAGTGGAGGTTCACCCGAAAAGTTAATTTTTAACCTTAGATTGATGCTCATTTTGTCAAGGGCAGGGGTCTCCAAACTTTTCAAACAAAGGGCCACTTTATTGTCCTTCAGACTTTAGGAGGGCCGGATTGTGGTCAGCGGGGGGCAGAAAATGTCCCGGGTCCAGCACCGGTGAGAATAAATGTGGCCTTGGGGTTGGTGGTCAGTAGGAGGAGGGCTCCTATCAGTAGGAGGAATAGTTTCCCATCATTGATATCAGGAGAAATAGTGCCCCCTTGTTGGTGTCAGTGGAAGGAATAATGCCTCATATCAGTTGGAGGAATAGTGCCCCAAGGGCCCCATAAAGTCTAGCAAAGGGCCACATCTGGCCCTCAGGCCACAGTTTGGAGACCCCTGGTCAAGGGGAATCGGGTAGGTTTTTTTTTTTTTTTTAAATCTAAGCAGTACTTACCGTTTTAGAGAGCGATCTTCTCCGCCGCTTCCGGGTATGGGCTGCGGGACTGGGCGTTCCTATTTGATTGACAGGCTTCCGACGGTCGCATCTATCGCGTCACGATTTTCCGAAAGTAGCCGAACGTCGGTGCGCAGGCGCCGTATAGAGCCGCACCGACGTTCGGCTTTTTTCGGCTACTCGTGGCGCGATGTATGCGACCGTCTGAAGCCTGTCGGAAGACTGTCAATCAAATAGGAACGGCCAGTCCCGAAGACCATACCCGGAAGCGGCGGAGAAGATCGCTCTCTAAAACGGTAAGTACAGCTTTGATTTTTAAAAAAAAACACCCGATTCCCCTTGACAAAATGAGCATTAATCTAAGGTTAAAAAAAAATTTTCGGGTGAACTCCCGCTTTAATTGGCCAGAGGACCCACTACTCTACACACCAACTATACTATATAGCGGTAGAGCTTGGGTGATTTTTCCTCTTGATACGTATTGCATGTCGTCTTCCAGGACAGCCTCTGAGATGAGCAAGAAACTTGCCCTGCTAGGACGGGACTACTGTGTGGAGGACTTTTTGTCCAAACGCCTGCTCCTTACTGGAAAACCATTCCAGGCGATAAAGCTTTGCGAACGTGGAATAGCTGGACCACGTGGCCGCCCTGCAAATATCCTTGAGTGGCACTAGCCCTCCCCTGCGAGGAAAGAGCCATGACCTCCACAGAGGTCCCTCTCTCCCCGGGCCTTAGCAGTGGGGAGCCCTACTCCTCCCAGCAGATGAAAGGAGGGACGTGCAGGCAGGAGAAGATGCAAACGCGAGGAGCTTACACAGGACAGCGAGATCAGAAGAGATTGGGTGGGTCAGGGTAATGTGGCCGTAGGCCCCGTCTGGCAGGAAACGCAAACTGAAAGAGGAGGCCTGGAGGAGTGCCTGGTGAACACGTTTCCTGTGCCGGGGGGAGCAACCCTATGTCTGATGCTGTCCTGGAAGACGAGAAGAGAAAGGAGTTTAAGGGGAGTACAAAAATTCTGTTTTTAAAAACTGTGGTGCATGTTTTGGTTTTATACAGTGCCTGAAAATAAGACCTACCCTGAAAATAAGACCTAGCGCTATTTTCCAGAAGGGTTGCAATATACATTGTGTGGTAAGACCTACCCCAAAAATAAGCCCTACTGTGTCTCTTGTTGCCAAAATTGATGCCCGGACTTATTTTCGGGAGGAAACACGGTAGTACTTTTCTGCACTTCCTGTTTCTGACTTCACATCCCAATAGGAAAAGGAATGATTGGCTAAAATTGACACAAATACCCTAATATTCTAAACATTTCCCTTTTCTGTCCAAAAAATGATTTGCTGGGAATTTGTGCTCATTCACATGTTAAGAACAAGGAAGGGTTAACAGCGATTCTTTCTGAATGCAGAACAATCTTCTGAAGTGTTGGGAGGTTTCTCTTAATGAACAGAGCTGGCTTGTGTTCTGTAGTTTCCCACGCTGTCATGTGACCCGGCCTCCTGCGCTACCTGCTTGCCTGTTTGGCATTGAGAGTTATGGGAGTTAATCGGCCGTCTGCACCCACATTCCTCCGCCATTCAGTCTGAGTGACCCCTGACCTTCAGGAAGTCTCATCCTTTTCTTACTGACAGCCAGCTTTTCTTGTTTACTATGTTTCTCAACATTCACAGCATTCCTGCTCGGGTTGTTTTTTATGGCACTTTTCATAATTTAGCATGTAAAAACACGCATTTCTAATGTGTCACAATCAGCCTTGTTCATCGGGCACATTTGCTTATGAAAAAACCTTATTCAGAATTTTATTTTCGGACTCTTCAGCTTTAGGTTGGGGGGGGGGGGGGGGGCGGCGTTCCAGAAGTCACTGGATGTGCAACAGGTGCTGCCTTGTCCATTGCCCGGCCTCACACACAGCTTAAAGCGGATTTACACCCAAAAGTGGAACTTCCGCTTAATCCACTCCTTGCCCCCTTACATGCCACATTTGGCATGTCATTTTTTTTGGTGGGGGAGTGTGGGCTTCAGTAGGAGTGGGACTTCCTGTCCCACTTCCTCCTTCCACCCAGCGACCGCTTGGGCGATACGTCATATCGCCTACGGCGGCCCCTCCCTGTAGTTGATCGCCTGGGACACGTGACATGTCCCAGGTGATCGTCTGACCACTCACAGAGCGCATCGCCGATCGCGCATGTGCAGTAAGTGCCCGGCTGTGAAGCCGAAAGCTGCCCACACTAGGAATGAAGACACCAGCTGGAGAAGAGGAGCTCTGGCTGGCGCGTCGCTGAAACGCGGAGCAGGCGAGTGTCTGTATTAAGTCGGCAGCTACATAAATAAATACATTTTAAAAAAACATAATAAGCCTGGAACTCCCCTTCTAAGACCTGGTTCACACTGGTGTGTGACATGTTCTCCAACTTTGAGAGTGCATGACATGTAAAAAAAACGATTTGCCTATGAGAGCCATCTTAAAGCGAAGTTCCACCCGTTTTTTTTGTTAAAAGTCTGCAGCTACAAAAGGCATAGCCGCTGACTTGTAATAAACACACACTTGCCTGTTCCACAGTCCAGCAATGTGGGCGCACGGAGCCCCGCACCTCTCTCCCTCTCCTTGGCGCCGTCATATCTACTGTGGGCACCCGGCCGTTACAGCTTGCGGCTTCACGGCCAGGCGCACACTGTGCATGCGCAAGCCGTTCTGCCATTGACCAATCTTCTGTGACATGTGTTTCCCAGAAGATAGCTGGCAGAGAGGGCCCGCCTAGGGCGATAGAAGTCGCCTAGGTGCCCCCCCACGCTTTAACTGGTCTGACTTGGGTGCAATATCAGCCCATAGAACTGAATGCAAATCAGATCACCATCTTAACTGATCCAATTTGTGGCATGCTATTTGTGCTCCGAGGTAAAGTGTGTGCAATGTTAGCCATGCAAAATCAAAAGAAATCCGGCGTGCGCCCCCCCCCCCCCCTTCCCAAAACCATACCAGACCCTTCGGCTCTGCCCCCCCCACCCAAAAGCACCATGTCCCCTTATTGATGGGGACAAGGGCCTCTTCACCACAACCCTGGACTGTGGTTGTGGGGTGTACATGCAGGGGGCTTATCGGAATCTCTCTACCAACAAAAAGGCATATTTCTTCCATGTCAAAAACATGTATCTTATTATGAAGGTAAATCTAGCGTTTCAATACTTTCCTTCAGTCCCGTCATGAGTTCCCTCACTTGATGGTCCGCTCTGAAGCTTTGCTGCTAAAACGTCCCAGTCGGATCATCTTCTTGGTCAAGCGCATATCACATCACCATTCGTTCCTGTGATCGTTTGTACTCATGGCGGCACCTAGCCATCCAGTGTGGTGCAGACCACCATTGGAGATGAATGGGGACCCGTGATGTAATCTACACCATTACAAATGCTGTATAGGAGAAAGATTTTAAAGCCTTGCACGCATTTAAAACACTTGGCATTTACCCGGCTACTCTCCTCTTTCTTGCAACATCGATAAGATTGCAAGATATGAATCTATTTGTGATCCATAGCTCCTCAGTCAGTGAGTTTGCTGGGTAGAATGTTGTACCTGCGATCTCAGCGGAAATGGCGCTATGAAGGGTGGGTGTAGTCAGTGAGAGTGTACCTTATCATTTCCTCTGCGTACTTTAATCCGACCACACACACCACACCTTTCCTGCAGGTTGTCGTCGGTTCTCTCTCATAACCCTCGATCGTCTGTGGTCTCCATGATTCATCAGACTCCAGCTTGGCATTGGGCCCATCTGATGACTGCAGAGAGCCTCCAATTTACATTTCCCTTTCATAGAGGAAGTATGAGGGCTGCTGATCTCTCCTTATAAAATTGGTGCTCACCACCACACGGCAGGACTTTTTTTAGCCAATTTTCACCAAATCACATGGTTTTTCTGCTCTTTACCGCCACCCTGTGGGCAACTTCTGCTGTTTCCTGATCTTTAGCATCTTGAGCATGTGTGTTTCTACTTTGGACTTTAGCCCAATGGACTTGTGTACACACGATGGGATTAGCTGACGTAGGACATTTGTTGTCGGAAAGTTTGTCTCACAGCGAACATTTGTCTGATGGAGCGTACACACGGTCAGATTGTTCGCTCAAACAGGTCCGTCGGACATTTTGTTAAAGTCCTATCGTGTGTGTGTGTGTGTGTATAGACCTTAAGGTGCAAGTCAAATTTCAGATATCCCCTGCAACCAAAATGTGATTTTGGTGATATGCTCCCAATAGGAAATCTCATCTAGATTCACATTCGCGGTTGATGAATTTTTCGGGCGTGTCCTACATTTTTTAACCCATTTTTTGTATGCAGTTTAAAGCATTTTGCACCATGTTTTTTTAATTATTATTTTATATTGCCTTTAAAAATACTGTATTTGGTTTCTAAGGAGCGGAGCTTGGGAAACTGCCACTCAATCCCTGGAGGGAGGAGTAAGTCTTCAATCCCGCAAAGGGGTGTAGGCCACCAGTCTATCCCTGGTGGAGGAGATGCTGGGGAGTGGGCCACCAGTCTATCCCTGGAGGAGATGCTGGGGAGTAGGCCCCCAGTCTATCCCTGGAGGAGATGCTGGGGTGTAGGCCCCCAGTCTATCCCTGGAGGAGATGCTGGGGTGTAGGCCCCCAGTCTATCCCTGGAGGAGATGCTGGAGAGTAGGCCCCCAGTCTATCCCTGGAGGAGATGCTGGGGAGTAGGCCCCCAGTCTATCCCTGGAGGAGATGCTGGGGAGTAGGCCCCCAGTCTATCCCTGGAGGAGATGCTGGAGAGTAGGCCACCAGTCTATCCCTGGAGGAGATGCTGGGGTGTAGGCCCCCAGTCTATCCCTGGAGGAGATGCTGGAGAGTAGGCCCCCAGTCTATCCCTGGAGGAGATGCTGGAGAGTAGGCCCCCAGTCTATCCCTGGAGGAGATGCTGGAGAGGAGGCCCCCAGTCTATCCCTGGAGGGGATGCTGGAGAGTAGGCCCCCAGTCTATCCCTGGAGGAGATGCTGGGGAGTAGGCCTCCAGTCTATCCCTGGAGGAGATGCTGGGGGAGTGAGCCCACCAGTCTATACCTGGAGGAGATGCTGGGGAGTAGGCCTCCAGTCTATCCCTGGAGGAGATGCCTGAGAGTAGGCCTCCGGTCTATCCCTGGAGGAGATGCTGGAGAGTAGGCCTCCAGTCTATCCCTGGAGGAGATGCTGGGGAGTAGGCCCCCAGTCTATCCCTGGAGGAGATGCTGGGGTGTAGGCCCCCAGTCTATCCCTGGAGGAGATGCTGGAGAGTAGGCCCCCAGTCTATCCCTGGAGGAGATGCTGGAGAGTAGGCCCCCAGTCTATCCCTGGAGGAGATGCTGGAGAGTAGGCCCCCAGTCTATCCCTGGAGGAGATGCTGGAGAGTAGGCCCCCAGTCTATCCCTGGAGGAGATGCTGGGGAGTAGGCCTCCAGTCTATCCCTGGAGGAGATGCTGGGGAGTGAGCCCACCAGTCTATACCTGGAGGAGATGCTGGGGAGTAGGCCTCCAGTCTATCCCTGGAGGAGATGCCTGAGAGTAGGCCTCCGGTCTATCCCTGGAGGAGATGCTGGAGAGTAGGCCCCCAGTCTATCCCTGGAGGAGATGCTGGGGAGTAGGCCCCCAGTCTATCCCTGGAGGAGATGCTGGGGTGTAGGCCCCCAGTCTATCCCTGGAGGAGATGCTGGAGAGTAGGCCACCAGTCTATCCCTGGAGGAGATGCTGGGGTGTAGGCCCCCAGTCTATCCCTGGAGGAGATGCTGGAGAGTAGGCCCCCAGTCTATCCCTGGAGGAGATGCTGGAGAGTAGGCCCCCAGTCTATCCCTGGAGGAGATGCTGGGGAGTAGGCCCCCAGTCTATCCCTGGAGGAGATGCTGGAGAGTAGGCCCCCAGTCTATCCCTGGAGGAGATGCTGGGGAGTAGGCCTCCAGTCTATCCCTGGAGGAGATGCTGGGGAGTGAGCCCACCAGTCTATACCTGGAGGAGATGCTGGGGAGTAGGCCTCCAGTCTATCCCTGGAGGAGATGCCTGAGAGTAGGCCTCCGGTCTATCCCTGGAGGAGATGCTGGAGAGTAGGCCTCCAGTCTATCCCTGGAGGAGATGCTGGGGTGTAGGCCCCCAGTCTATCCCTGGAGGAGATGCTGGGGAGTAGGCCTCCAGTCTATCCCTGGAGGAGATGCTGGGGAGTAGGCCTCCAGTCTATCCCTGGAGGAGATGCTGGGGTGTAGGCCTCCAGTCTATCCCTGGAGGTGATGCTGGAGAGTAGGCCCCCAGTCTATCCCTGGAGGAGATGCTGGGGAGTAGGCCCCCAGTCTATCCCTGGAGGAGATGCTGGGGTGTAGGCCCCCAGTCTATCCCTGGAAGAGATGCTGGAGAGTAGGCCACCAGTCTATCCCTGGAGGAGATGCTGGGGTGTAGGCCCCCAGTCTATCCCTGGAGGAGATGCTGGAGAGTAGGCCCCCAGTCTATCCCTGGAGGAGATGCTGGAGAGTAGGCCCCCAGTCTATCCCTGGAGGAGATGCTGGAGAGTAGGCCCCCAGTCTATCCCTGGAGGAGATGCTGGGGAGTAGGCCCCCCAGTCTATCCCTGGAGGAGATGCTGGGGTGTAGGCCCCCAGTCTATCCCTGGAAGAGATGCTGGAGAGTAGGCCACCACTCTATCCCTGGAGGAGATGCTGGGGTGTAGGCCCCCAGTCTATCCCTGGAGGAGATGCTGGAGAGTAGGCCCCCAGTCTATCCCTGGAGGAGATGCTGGAGAGTAGGCCCCCAGTCTATCCCTGGAGGAGATGCTGGAGAGTAGGCCCCCAGTCTATCCCTGGAGGAGATGCTGGAGAGTAGGCCCCCAGTCTATCCCTGGAGGAGATGCTGGAGAGTAGGCCCCCAGTCTATCCCTGGAGGAGATGCTGGGGAGTAGGCCTCCAGTCTATCCCTGGAGGAGATGCTGGGGAGTGAGCCCACCAGTCTATACCTGGAGGAGATGCTGGGGAGTAGGCCTCCAGTCTATCCCTGGAGGAGATGCCTGAGAGTAGGCCTCTGGTCTATCCCTGGAGGAGATGCTGGAGAGTAGGCCTCCAGTCTATCCCTGGAGGAGATGCTGGGGTGTAGGCCCCCAGTCTATCCCTGGAGGAGATGCTGGGGAGTAGGCCTCCAGTCTATCCCTGGAGGAGATGCTGGGGAGTAGGCCTCCAGTCTATCTCTGGAGGAGATGCTGGGGAGTAGGCCACCAGTCTATCTCTGGAGGAGATGCTGGGGAGAGAGTAGGCCACCGGTCTATCCCTGGAGGAGATGCTGGGGTCTGTGTGTTGGCACATGTCGTGAAATGTTCTCATAAGGGGGTCTTCAGGGGACCCTGCAAATAAGCAAAACCTCCTAAAAACACAAACCAAGGACAAGGGACATTTTATTTTCTAAGATTACAAGCACAAACCTAGACCTTTGTTGCTGTAATTCACTTTTTAGAGGGTAACTAACTGACCGTTGTTTCCTGTGACGGTCCCCTTTCACTTCCATAGTGGCCGTTTCTTGCCGTACGATCGGTTTATAACCTGCAGTGTCATGTGACTCGGGTGAAGGGTCGGTGTCCCATTACGGCTGAGATAATGAGCACATTTTTTGTCTGAATGGCTTTCATATCTGGAAACAATTACCATCCCGACTTGGAGGCCTCTCCTCCTCAGATGGGTCCGGACTCATCCTGCATGATGTCATCGCTGGAAGTATGCACAGGCCGCGCCCGTTCATTGTTTATATCTGTCCCTTCTCCTCCTTTGTCAGCTGCTGCGTTGTGACCTGGAGCTATTCATGGCACACATTCTACTTCAGTGTCCCTGTGCTGCTTGAGGTCTGGTTATAGGCAATCGTTCCGATCTTTATCTGGTTTCTGCAGACTCGCATATTGTCACCTGGAATTGACTTGTAGCGCCGTCTTCTACAGAATATACAGAACTGCATATATATATATATATATATATATATATATATATATATATATATATATATATATATATATATATATATATATATATATATATAATATATATATAATATATATATATAATATATATAAATATATATATATATATATATATAAATTAGTTTTCACACATCGTAGTCTCGTTTATCATTAATAGCACAGTGATATCCAAATGCATCACACAGCCTGGGCTATACTGAGCCAGTCACATCAGTCTCTGCACCAGAGGAGCTTACACTCTAATGTCCCTTCGTCAGTCCCCATCACATGATTTTTTTTCTTCATATAGCTGATATATACTGTACTGTAGGGTTGTACATAGAACATGGCTGGGCTATACTGAGCCAGTCACATGTCTTTGCACCAGAGGAGCTTACACTCTAATGTTCCCATTATAGTCACATACTATTATATATTTGTATAGCTCTGACATATACCACAGTGCTGTACAGAGAACACAGAGCCAGTCACAGAGGAGCTTACACTCTAATGTCCCTTTGTCACAGTCCCCCATCACATGTTTTATTATACATACATATAGCTCTGATATATACTGTAAGGTTGTACAGAGAACGTGGCTGGGCTATACTGAGCCAGTCGCATCAGTTTCTGCACCAGAGGAGCTTACACTCTGTCCCCATCACAGTCGCATACTATTATATATTTGTATAGTTCCGACATATACCACAGTGCTGTACAAAGAACACTGAGCCAGTCACATTAGTCTCTGCACCAGAGGAGCTTACACTCTAATGTCCCCATCACATGTTTTTATTTTACATTCATACAGATGATATATACTGCAGGGTTGTACAGCGAACACTGAGCCATTCACATCAGTCTCTGTAGTGGGGACATTGGTGTGTAAGCTCTTCTGGCACAGAGACTAATGTGATTGGCTCAGGGTTTCCAATGTTATAGAAATTTATAATAAGTGTAACTTGTGGGGAAATTCTGGAAAAGTCGCAATTTATATAGCTCTGCAGGTTTGTACAGGAAACCTTGAGCCAATCGCATCAATCTTTGTGCTGGAGGAGCTTACCCTTGGATGCCTAGCTGCAGTCACGCTATTTAGTATTCATTTATAGAGCACTGACATATTCAACAGTGCTGTACACAGGACACTGCCATTTAAAGTCTCTGCACCTGAAGAGCTTACACTCTGTTCCCCCCCCCCCCCCGGTCATATGCTATTTTACATTTATTTCTATAGCTCTGACTTATACCACAGTGCTGTACACTACAGAGGACACTGAGCCAGCCTCTGCACACAGAGGAGCTTACACTCTAATGTCCCCCTCAGTCTCTATTTGTATTCATCAGTATAGCACTAAGATACTGTAGGATTGTCCCTTGACAGTAGCCAGCTTCTGTTGGATCAGCTACATTTCACACAGGCTGAATGTTGTCTGGTTTCTATTGAACTGGCTGATGCCGCCCGACATTCGGCCCATGTGTACTAGGCTTAAAGTGGCTATAAACCTGATTTATGAAATTTGACCTAGGCACATATATCTGTAGCGTTTACTTATCTCTCTCCAAAGCACTAAGTCCCATGTCCATTCTGCTGCTCTGTTCTCTGCATGATAACTTCTGACAAGTTCTCCGACAACTGAGATGAAACCAGCCTAAAATTTGTTGGGGTGGGTTCTATAAATTAGCAGAGAGCTGGTCAATTCACAGCACAGCTCTGCACATTCCTTCCTCTGCGGAGGGGGGGGGGTGCCTTTCCTCCAATCAGCTGTCAGTGTATGACAAGACTTCCCTCCCACTGCTGAAACGGGATGAAATAATTCCAACATGATGTGCACTTTCTAAACTAAAGCAAGCTGTAGACAGCAGATATGCATGTAAAACTTATGTAGGAGGATTTGGTTCATGTATATTCTGAGGCTTTTCACTTCACTGGGTATATGAGGGTTTACAACCACTTTAAGCCAGTCACATTGTCTGCACCAGAGGAACTTGCACTCTAATGTATCCTCGTATATTGCACTGATATATTCAGTAGTGCTTCACCGAATACGGAGTCGGTCACATCGGCCTCTTCAGAGGAGCTTACACTCTGATGCCCACGCCTGTTTGTAGCATTACACCGCTCTGATATACATTGCAGCATCGGACTGATCTTCATTTGTTCCCTCACAATTTAGGGGGTTTTTGTCGTGGAAGGAAGTTGGCTTCTGGAGGAAACCCAAGGAGAACATAGGCGCCATGTAGATAGTGTGGAAGGAATTTGATCTCCGATCCTTCTGCTAAAAGTCCCCCCCCCCCCCCCCCCCTCCCTTGGTGTAGACCAACATGAGGTTTAGTGCAGTAAAAATTTAGGAGATTTGGAGAAATGTCTGGTCTGTTGGTGCACATTAATAAGTGCGGCTCTGTGACTGATGTAGCTGTGGAGTTCGGCAGCGGGGAAGCCCGGGGGCAGCCGCGGTGACGGTGGAACGCCATTGTGTACATTTTAGGCTGGTGTCCTGTGTATATGAATTCCTCTGTTATGTATAATGTTCTCTCAGACACTCGGCACCGCTGGACTGATGGATTGTATACATAGTGTTCACATTACAGAAGCTCTGC
>NC_053492.1:33332056-33410956 GCF_905171775.1 Rana temporaria | reverse complement strand
TTAGAAGCAATATACGTAGCAGGTCTTTCTAAGGCACTACAAGTGAAACAATTGCTACTTATCCATTTGCAGGGCTTGAGTTTAGCAGCAAGGGATTCCGTAGTGTAGGGTGTCAGCAAGGAAGAACTCTTAGGTTGTCCGCAGCGATGTCAGCCTGGACGTAGTGAAGGTCTTTGCTAGCTGGCCATAATTGTTGCTGTCTGGCTTGAAATCCAGTATGGGGAGCGTTGGTACCCGTATTGCAGTGTGGCCGCTACGGCTGACAATAATAGAACGCAGAGGCGGCTCTAGGCTTTGTGAGGCCTTAGGCAAAACTTAACATGGGGCCCCACTCACACCCATGATGGGAAAAATAATTCAAGGGCAAGAGCCTCTTCCCCACAACCCTGGCCGGTGGTTGTGGGGCTTTGCGGACAGGGGGCTTATCGGAATCTGAAAACCACCTTTAACAAGGTGGCCCCCAGATCCTGCTCTTTAATAACTAAGGGACGTGGTCGACTCGGTGATGTCACCTGCTGAACCCGCCCCTTGTGACGTCATTGACTGAGGGCATGCTGGGTCATTGATGTCACAATCGGTGGTGTCACTGATATTCACTGGTTGTTAGGGAGGCTGGCGGCCCCACACCTGAGTCAGGGCTCTTAACGCTGCCTGAGCACAGCAAAAACTGGAGTAATGCATTGAGTAAGTTAGGCGGCTGCGAGGCCCCTGTGAGTGTAAGGCCTTAGGCGACCGCCTAATTAAAGAGCCGCCTCTGATAGAAGACAGTATAACTGTACCCTGAATGCCTTTATAGGCAGCAGTCAGGTGCATGGAGAAAACGCCGGAGATCATTCGGCGCACTTCCGCGTTCCAGGCTGGAACACACGCGGCGCCAGGCGATGACATCATCATGCGGGCACCGTATGTGTTCCAGCGTGGAACGCATTACGGCGCTGAAAGCGCCTGTTACAGGGAGTCTATTCCACATTTTCACAGCTCTTACTGTGAAGAAACCTTTCCATATTTGGAGATGAAATCTCTTTTCCTCTAGGCTTAAAGAGTGCCCCCTTGTCCTCTGTGGTGACCAAAAAGTGAATAACACGACACAAAGTTCACTATATGGACCCCTTATATATATATAAGTATAAGTATCTGTACATAGGAAGTCTATAAGCTGTACGCTACATAGAGTTAGGCTTTATGGCAGAGTGGCAAGAAAAAAGACATTACTTTGTGCAAAAAAAAAAATGACACGTTTTGAGTTTGTGAAAAGGCACATGGGAGACTCTCAAAATGTACGGAGGAAGGTGCTCTGGTCTCATGAGACAAACATTTAACTTTTTGTCCATCAAAGAAAACGCTATGTCTGGCGCAAACCCAACACATCACATCACCCAAAGAACACCATCCCCACTGTGAAACATGGTGGTGGCAGCATCATGCTGTGGGGATGTTTTTCAGCAGTCAGGACGGGGAAACTGGTCAGAGTTAAGGGAAAGATGGATAGTGCTAAATACAGGGATATTATTCTGACTCCGATTGTTGTGAAGAAATGTATCCCTTGTGAGACCTCTATGCCTGGCCTATATAAGCAGATATAATCACTGAGGACAAACCTTATCAGATAGCTGAACTCACCAAATACTGTTTGCATCCACAGAGGTGCTTTAATTTTGAACATCAGGTTACAGCAGATGACATGATACAACAGATAAATAGGTTGGGGTATTTATGCGGTCAAAAGATGATATTGTCTGTATCTTACTATGCAGAATACATGTGCCCTGCTACATGTGGCTTGTTAGCTGCATCCATGACACAGGAAGTACAATCTCAGGAAGAAGAGTGGAGCATTACATACAAAGGAAATGAGTCATAACATCAGAGAAAGGGAACATAGAAAACAAGTGCATTACCACAAAAGGTCACTAGATGGCAGCATGTGAACTAAATATAAACGTCCATAGAAAAATGATTCTGGAAAACAATCTATATAAATTCTATGCCCCACAGATAATCTTGAGCAAAACCTGTACCACTCTGTGTGTGATTTGAGGCTAGGATGGAGGTTCACCTTCCTGCAGGACAATGACCCCAAACACACTGCTAAAGCAACACTTGAGTGGTTTAAGGGGAAACATGTAAATGTGTTGGAATGGCCTAGTCAAAGCCCAGAACTCAATCCAATAGAAAATCTGTGGTCAGACTTAAAGATTGCTGTTCACAAGCACAAACCATCCAACTTGAAGGAGCTGGAGCAGTATTGCCAGGAGGAATGGGCAAAAATCCCAGTGGTAAGATGTGGCAAGCTCATAGAGACTTATCCAAAGCGACTTGGAGCTTTGATAGTCGCAAAAGTTGGCTCTAGAAATTATTGTCTTTAGGGGGGTGAAAAGTTATGCACATTGACTTTTTCTGTAATTGTGTCCTATTTGTTGTTTGCTTCACAATAAAAAAATAAAAATCTTCAAAGTTGTGGGCATGTTCTGTAAATTACATGATGCAAATCCTCAAACAATCCATGTTAATTCCAGGTTGTGAGGCAACAAAACACAAAAATGCCAAGGGGGGTGAATA
This sequence comes from Rana temporaria, assembly GCF_905171775.1. Classification (NCBI taxonomy): domain Eukaryota; kingdom Metazoa; phylum Chordata; class Amphibia; order Anura; family Ranidae; genus Rana; species Rana temporaria. Next base: position 33,408,397 of record NC_053492.1, on the reverse strand, counting down.
TTTTTGCAAGGCACTGTAAAGCCCATTGAGAATCTGTGGCAAGACTTGAAATTTGCTGTTCACAGACGCTCTTCATCCAGTCTAAGGCCCCGTACACACAGCCGAGAAACTCGACGAGCAAAACACATCGTTTTGCTCGTCGAGTTCCTTGTGAAGTCGCTGAGGATCTTGGCGAGCCAAGTTTCACCATTGACTAACGAGGAAATAGAGAACATGTTCTCTATTTGGCCCGACGAGATCCTCGTCGGTCTCCTCGGCCGAAAGTGTACACACGGCCGGGTTTCTCGGCAGAATCCAGCTCCGATCGAGTTTCTAGCTGAATTCTGCCGAGAAACTCGGTCGTGTGTACGGGGCCTGACAGAGCTTGAGCTATTTTGCAAAGAAAAATGGGCAAAAATGTCTCTCTCTAGATGTGCAAAGCTGGTAGAGACATCCCCAAAAACACTTGCAGCTGTAATTGCAACAAAAGGCTATTATACAAAATGCACGCCACGCTTTTTACATATTTATTTGTAAAAAAATTGAAAATCATTTATCATTTTCCTTCCACTTCACAATTATGTGCCACTTTGTGTTGGTCTGTCACATAAAATCCCAATACAATATATTAACGTTTTTGGTTGTAACATGACGAAATGTGGAAAATTTCAAGGGGTATGAATACTTTTTCAAGGCACTGTATATAGCCACTTTGATAAATTTTACCTGAAAGGGGATTGCCGGCTCAAAAAAACTAAGTCAGGATCATATCTGCAGCCATGATGCTGTTATTTTTCTTTGCCTGTGGTACATTACCTCTTCAGTAGTTTTGCCTGTTGTGCATTAAAAGAAAAGTAAGTTTTTTTTTTCCCCCCGACTTATACTTACCTAGGTGGATGGAGCATCAATCTGATGCTGCATCTGTCCCCCGCTGCCTCTGCACTGAGAACCTGAGCGAGCGAACACAGACGATGGCTCGGTTCTCACAGCTCCTCGTGCAGAGAGCTGCTGACTGTCTGTCAGCGTCTCTCCACTCTCTCTCTCCCCCCCTCCCCTCGCTCATTGGAGCGCTGAGATGGTGACGTCAGTAGAGACGAAAACAGGTCACAGAAGTCATAGGAGAAGGCCAGCCAAATGAGCTCAGGCTGGACTTCTGTAACCCTGCTTGAAGCTGACTGCTGTGTATTAACCCTTCAGTATTTTTATCTCTGTAGTCATTTAGCAGGATTGCTTGCTGTATGTTTGATATAAAGAAAGCCACCAAATAATAAATGTTTTTGGATGCCAGCCATCTAAAAACAGATAACTTAAAGAAATACAGATTTTTGTTTTCTTCATGTTTTCTCTTAGAACCTGAGAACAGCAAATGCCTGGTTTTCATCATACCTAAAGAATTCAATATTGACTCCTGCAACCCTGACATATCTATCCCAACCTACTGCTGTTCCGGAGCCCTCAGAAATAGTCTCGGCCCGTTAGAGCGGATGTACTGTCAATTAGGAATAAATGCAGGTAAAGTGTACGCAAGGGAGGACTGGACTGGGACGTAGGAGAGCCCCCGAAACAGTTTTCTTCTTAATTAGTTGGATTACTGCCTCTACCACTCTGACACACCCCTTTCAATAAGGGGAACAACGCCAGAGTTGATTGATACTATGTATATTAGAAAATAGATTGGTCAAATAAAGGCAAGGAAATACAGAACTGTGACTATAGTAATGTAACACACCATTTATATACAGTCGTGGCCGAAATTGTTGGCACCCCAGAAATGTTTCCAGAAAATCAAGTACCGTATTTATCGCGGTATAACGCGCTCTGGCGTATACCGCGCACCCCCAATTTGGCCCCCAATCCTGTGGGGAAAAAAGATTTTTAGTTTTTTTGTACTTACAGTTTTGATGTCTTGCGCGGCGTCCATCTGCGGCCTCGTCGGGTCCGGCGTCCTTCTGCGGCTTCGGGTGTCCTCTTCGGCGGGTCCGGCGTCAGTCTTCGGCGGGTCGGGTGTCCATCTTCGGCGGGTCCGGTGTCCATCTTCGGCGGGTCCGGTGTCCATCTTCGGCGGGTCCGGCGTCCATCTTCGGCGGGTCCGGCGTCCATCTTCGGCGGCGTCCTCTCGCTCGTTTCCCGCCACGACTTTGAATACTGCGCCCGCATATAGCGAGCGCAGTACACTCGTGAATCTTCGGGCAGGCTCGGGCGCCTCTCGCACTGACGTCCTGTACGCTCAGGACGTCAGGACGTCAGTACGAGAGGCGCCGAGACTGGCCGAAGATTCACGAGTGTACTGCGCTCGCTATATGCGGGCGCAGTATTCAAACTCATGGCGGGAAAGCGGGTATCGGCGTATATCGCGCACCCACGATTTTGCCCTGATTTTCAGGGCAAAATAGTGCGCGGTATACGCCGATAAATACGGTATTTCTCACAGAAAAGTATTGCAGTAACACGTTTTGCTATACACATGTTTATTCCCTTTGTGTGTATTGGATTAAAACAAAAAAAGGGAGGAAAAAAAGAAAATTAATCATAATGTCACACAAAACTCCAAAAATGGTCTGGTCAAAAGTCTTGGCACCCTAACTTAATATTTGGATGCAAACCCTTTGGAAAAAATAGCTGAATATCAGTCGCTTGCTATAACCATCAATAAGCTTCTTACACCTCTCACCCGGAATTTTGGACCACTCTTCCTTTGCAAACTGCTCCAGGTCGCTCTTATTGGAAGGGCGCCTTTTCCCAACAGCAATTTTAAGATCTCTTCACAGGTGTTCAATGGGATTTAGATCTGGACTCATTGCTGGCCACTTTAGAACTCTCCAGCGATTTGTTGCCATCCATTTCTGGGTGCTTTTTGATGTATGTTTGGGGTCATTGTCCTGCTGGAAGACCCAAGATCTTGGACGCAAACCCAGCTTTCTGACACTGGGCTCTACAGTGCGTCCCAAAATCCTTTGGTAATTCTCAGATTTCATGATGCCGTGCACACATTCAAGGCACCCAGTGCCAGAGGCAGCAAAACAACCCCAAAACATCTATTTGGAAGGTGTATTTGGACAGTTTCCAGAACAGACAAGGTACTCCAGTCCTTAGGGTATTTAAAAGAAATAGAGGAAAAAACTGAGCAGGCAATTGCTTACTCAGTATAGAATAGGACTTTTTGGAGATAGTATGTCTGTTAATAGGTGAGCATATACAACACGAGGGTTTAGTAAAATACAAAATGTATTAATATAAATAAAATAAAATTACATAATCATAAAACCACTTAGGCCATTGATGAATGCTGATTACAAGGTAACTAGATGATACTGATGCTGAAAGCCAACATGTTTCGCAATTTTGCGTCGTCAGGGCACCGTATCATTATTACAAATATAAACCTAATGTGAAAACCCAAACAAAAGGAATACTACTACCCACCATATACCATCGAAATAGCCTCTAGGTGGCAATAGTGTGTTACACTAAATTAAACATAAAAACATTACACTAAGCAGTAAGCAAAGGTGGACCTATTTCTGCACAGTGATCATCTAAACAAGGTAATCAAAACTATAGGAAGGGTTTGAATGATACAGCTTTGTTCAATCCTGGTGGATAGGTAGCTCTCTGATTAAATATCCATCTCTCCTCTTGCTGGAGGACTTTATCAAAATTCCCTCCCTTTTCCTGTTCTGGAATGACCTCAATGACAAAGAAAGATACATAGGAAGGATCATAGCTGTGCTGTAAGCCAAGATGTTTACAAAAAGGAGTGTACAATAAACCTGCATCCAAATAGTATAAGTGGTCTTGTATACGTCTGGCAAACGGACGCTTCTTTTTACCAATGTAAAACGCACCACACACACATGTAGCTAGATACACAACACCAATTGTTGTACAGTCAGCATATGATTTTGACCTATGATATCCACTCCTGGGTAAAGGGCATCCCGTCCCTTCTTTGACCCAGGGACATTGGTCGCAATTTCCACATCTAAAGGTCCCTCTGCCTCCCGTTGCACCTATACTAGGGGCATCGGGGGCAAAATGACTGTGGACTAGCCTGTCTCTAATAGATCATGGAAATGCCAGTTGTTAGCTATTATGTTTCGAATTACATCCTGATTTGAACAGGAAGTAGTGATGTATTTGGTAGTAGACATACTTTCCCTAATCCTCGGCTTAAAAATCAATGTTTCCCTAGTCTTAGTTAGACTTGGCTCGTTGGTAGGCTTTTTTGAGGACCTTCTTGCTATATCCCCTACACAGCAGTCGAATATAGTGTTTTTGCCTCTAGTTCAAAATCCTCCTCTCTGGCACAATTCCGACGTTTCCTTAGGTATTGACCAAATGGAATACTTTGGACCAGAGAGCGGGGATGAGCACTAGAATAATGGAGAATTGTATTTCCTGCTGTCTCCTTCCTGTAGAGACTGCTGTGTATCGAGGAAGAGTCGCAGATCTAGAAAGGGGATATTTGAGGTGTCTGATTGTATAGTGAATTTTAGGTTAAATACGTTATGAGAGATAAACGTCATGAACTCTGAGAGCTCATTAGCCAAACCTGTCCAGACGACCAGGACATCGTCAATATACCACCGCCACAATAAAATGTGGCATAGGTATATCGCGGCGCCGTCATCTGCAAACAGGGCCCTTTCCCACTCCCCCAGGTACAGGTTGGCATACTATGGGGCACAAGATGTCCCCATCGCAACCACCTGTACATGGAGATAGGTAGAGCCATTAAACAGAAAGATATTAGTCATAAGGATATGTTCCCATAGCGTGGTAACGAAATTACATAGTTTCCAATTGTTCCTTTCTTGTTCCCTTAGGAAACCAGAAACAATTTCTATGCCTTTAAGATAAGGTATACTGGAATACAATGCTTCGATATCTATAGCAGCCAAGACTGCCCCTGCAGGGACCGTAAGTCCCTCAATTGCCTTCAATAGATCAAGAGTGTCCTTCAGATATGAGGGTAACCCCATCACGTGAGGGCGAAGTTGGCAGTCAACATATTTGCTGGCTGTTTCCGTATGGCAGCCTATTCCTGAAACTCTCGGGCCGCCCGGGGGATTCGTTACATTTTTGTGAACCTTCGGTATTGAGTAGAATGTTGGCGTAATTGGCCATTTAATTTCTAAGTATTCATATAGATCTTTATCAATCAGAGTCTGCTGGTATGCATCTGTTAGAATGGACTGATATTGCTGTCTTACCTCTGCTATTAGTTCAAATGGAAACTGTTGGTATCATTCCTGGTTGCTTAGAATTTTATTACACATGCCAATATATTGACTTTTGTCCATCACGCCCACGTTGCCACATTTATCGGATGGTTTCACTATAATCTGGTCGTTCTGGACAATGTTCTGTAGGGCCTATTGATGTTCTTGTGACAGGTTGTGCTCAATCTGCTTAGGAAAGGGGACATTTTCCATTTTTTTTTTTTTGGTTTGTTTGAGAAATTCAACACTGCTGGACACGTCTGTAGGTTGGGAAATGTATGCGATTTCACTTTGAATTTATTAGGTTCCAGGGGTATCTCAATATCCTGCTCTTCTTCCTCTGAGACAAGTTCAGTCGAGTCCTCAGTGCTCTCATCCAAAAGTTGAATTAATATTTTGAGGGCTCTGAAGTTTTGTACTTTGAAACCTTTTGTAAAGATCTTCCTCTCTTCCCATCAGCTTTCCCCTATCATTGTCAAAAATGTACTTATATGTAAGGTTTCTGGCAAATAGGTGTAAGTCCTTCGCCAGAGTGAATTTATCGATTTGCTGAGATGGACAAAAACGCAGACCGAGTCGAAGGACCTCGATCTCTGATGGTTAAAGATTGTGAGATGAGAGGTTGATCACATCAAGTCCTGCGTTGTCGGCAGTTGTTTGATCACAAAGGGTTCTATTTTTCCCATTTTTGTGTGTGCTATGGGTGTTAGCGCAGTATGGATTGTCCCTAAAGGGCCTGGACCTGGGTTAGTATTTCTAGGTTGGATAATTGTAAGTGTAGCTTCCAGCTCTCTACATGATAATGCCTCATTCGTTCTTGCATCTATAAACATTGCTAGGGGAGTAATACCCGTCACCAGGTCACCTTGTGCACCCTCAATACCTTCTTCACGAACATTCCCCGAACTGACAGTTACGTTTCTCTGAGGAGAGGCAATACGTTTCTTTTGTGTGCCCCCCTGTATATTGTGACCACCACCATTACCCCTCTTTTGTGCGCGTCCTCTATTGGTTTTGTTTGATGGTTTCTGGGAGGAAACAGAAGATGAAGCAGACATATCAGAGTCAGATACATATACTGTAGAATCTTGATATACATTTTGTCTAGAAAGTCTTCCTCTATGATTATTAAAGCCTTTTTGTCATCTATAAGCATATCCACCTGAAAAGGCCAATTTATCCTTATAGAATTTTTGATCCTTTTTTAATACTACATTTTTATTGTACTTCTCAAACCCCAAAACATCATTGAACCTCCACCATATTTAACTGTGGGTACTGTCTTCTTTTCTTTGTAGGCCTCATTCCGTTTTCGGTAAACAGTAGAATGATGTGCTTTACCAAAAAGCTCTATCTTGGTCTCATCTGTCCACAAGACGTTTTCCCAGAAGGATTTTGGCTTACTCAAGTACATTTTGCCAAACTGTAGTCTTGCTTTTTTATGTCTCTGTGTCGGCAGTGGGGTCCTCCTGGGTCTCCTGCCATAGCGTTTCATTTAATTTAAATGTTGATGGATAGTTGGCGCTGACACTGATGCTCCCTGAGCCTGCAGGACAGCTGGAATTTCTTTGGAACTTGTTTGGGGCTGCTTATCCACCATCCGGACTATCCTGCATTGTAACCTTTCATCAATTTTTCTCTTCGGTCCATGAGATTAGCTACAGTGCCATGGGTTGCAAACTTCTTGATAATGTTGCGCACTGTGGACAAAGGCAAATCTAGATCTCTGGAGATGGACTTGTAACATTGAGATTGTTGATATTTTTCCACAATTTTGGTTCTCAAGTCCTCAGACAGTTCTCTTCTTTTCTTTCTGATGTCCATGCTTAGTGTGGCACACACAGACACACAATGCAAAGACTAAGTGAACTTCTCTCCTTTTTATCTGCTTTCAGGTGTGATTTTTATATTGCCCACACCTGTAACTTGCCCCAGGTGAGTTTAGAGGAGCATCACATGCTTGAAACAATCCTATTTATTCTCAATTTTGAAAGGGTGGCAAGAATTTTGACCAGCCCATTTTTGGAGTTTTGTGTGACATTATGTCCAATTTTCTTTTTTTCCTCCCTTTTTTTGTTTTGTTCCAATACACACAAAGGCAATAAACGTGTATAGCAAAACACGTGTTACTGCAATACTTTTCTGTGAGAAATACTTGATTTTCTGGAAAAATTTCTGGGGTGCCAACAATTCCGGGCATGACTGTACATAGTTATTAGGGATGAGCTTTGTGTTCGATTCGAACGTATGTTCGACTCGAACATTGTCTGTTCGTACGTTCGACGAATTTCGAACAAAACGGGTCGTTCGCGCCAAATTCGAGTGACGCGCAACGGCCCATAATTCACTGCGGCATTGCGCGCCGATGATTGGTCAAGCATGCATCATGACCCTGCATGCTTGGCCAATCACAGCGCACAAAAAAACGAAGAACCATAATTGGCCAAAGCCAGGGTGGCTTTGGCCAATTATAGCTCAGGGGGTTTAGTACACGCCCCACACTATATAAGGCCGCCTGCAAGGCGGCCGCGTGTAGTGTGTTGCGGCGTTGTTAAAGAGAAGAAGTCAGTCAGTCAGTTAGAGAGAGAGAGATAGAGACAGACACAGTGGGCCAGATTCACATAGAGATACGACGCCTGATTTGAATAGTACACTCCCCCTAGCAGCTATTCCTATTTGTTAGGCAGTAGATTGTGCTAGCTGCAGTGCTCTAATGTGTTGTATTGCCTGCATGCTGTTTAGTTTACACCTAAACATAGTACTCAGTGTTAGTGGTCGTGTGCTATTTAATTGCACATAAACGCAGTTGCTGTTACTGCACGTGTGCTATTTAATTGCACATAAACGCATTAGCTGTTACTGCACGTGTGCTATTTAATTGCACATAAACGCAGTTGCTGTTACTGCACGTGGGCTATTTAATTGCACATAAACGCATTTGCTCTTACTGCACGTGTGCTGTTTTTTTGCCCATAAACGCAGTCGCTCTTACTGCACGTGTGCTGTTTTTTTGCCCATAAACACAGTCGCTCTTACTGCACGTTGCTGTTTTTTTGCCCATAAACGCAGTCGCTCTTACTGCACGTGTGCTGTTTTTTTGCCCATAAACGCAGTCGCTCTTACTCCACGTGTGCTGTTTTTTGCCCATAAACGCAGTCGCTCTTACTGCACGTGTGCTGTTTTTTTGCCCATAAACGCAGTCGCTCTTAATGCACGTGTGCTATTTAATTGCACATAAACGCAGTTGCTGTTACTGCACCGGGGCTATTTAATTGCACATAAACACATTAGCTGTTACTGCACGTGTGCTATTTATTTGCACATAAACGCAGTTGCTGTTAGTGCACGTGTTATTTAATTGCACATAAACGCAGTCGCTCTTACTACACGTGCTGTTTTTTTGCCCCAGGGAGGTCAGGATCGGCACTGGGTCTTGTAATGACCTGGGGGGAGTGGTGGCAGGGAAACTCATGCTATTTTTTTCAATGATTTTTATCCATATTGCAGGGACCAAACATTACATTATTATTATTTTTTTCTGAGAGTAATCTCATGTTGTGCAGGGACATTTCTAAACATGTTCCACTACTATAGACACCCAGCAGGTACGATATTTAAAGGAATTTTAGATTTTTTTTTTCACTTTAAGCATCATTAAAAATCGCTGCTCCAGAAAAAAATACAGTTTTTAAAACTTTTTTTTCCATTGATACATGTTCCCTGGGGCAAGACACGGGTTCTCAAAGACGTTTTCCAACAATAACTTGAATATTGGTCTTTAAAATTAGCACTTTTAAATTTGAACGTTCGAGTCCCATAGACTTCAATGGGGTTCTAAATGTTCGCGCGAACGATCGGTCCGTTTGAAAGTTCTGGTGCGAACCGAACGCGCGTATGTTCGGCTCATCCCTAATAGTAATTCTATACCAAAATTGCATACAGAAAACACTGAAAGGGTTAACAGGGCCCAAGTTTAACTATTTACTCCACCGGCTTAAACTATAACAGGGTCACTAAGAATGCAGCAAGGGCAGCTTCATGAAAGATGAGTATAAACCCCCAAAGGCTACACTGCTGCTATGCAGTTAAATCACACTTGTTTAATAATAAAAATAAAAAGGTAAACAGAGTAAGCATAGTCAAAACATAGCCAGAGTTCAGTAATCGGATCGGGTAGTCGGCCAAGCCAGTGTCGAAGAGCCAGGGATAAAGGTAGTAGTTCAGCAAGCAGGATCTGTAGCCAAAGGGAACGTAGTCAAGCAGGTCTTCAATAGGAACGCAGGAGAAAGTCTCTTGTGATGTTAACACAGACAAAGGCCAAGAGCAAATGAACTGAAAAGCTTTAAGTAGGCAGAGCTGATGAACAGGATCATCAACAGGTGGATCACTGTGGAGAGATGGGAGCTAGCAATTACTGACAGCTGAGCTGCCAGCACAGAGAAGGAAGGGCTGAGCCCAGCACTGACAGTACCCCCTCCTCAATGACCCCTCCCCCTCGGAGGACCACCGGGCTTGAGGGGAAAACGTCTATGGAAATCACGGAGGAGGACAGGGGCATGTACGTCTGAGGATGGGACCCAAGAGCGTTCCTCCGACCCATACCCCTTCCAATGCACCAGGTACTGTATGCGCCCACGGAACCTACGGGAGTCAACAATGGACTGTACTTCATACTCCTCATGGTTCTCAACCTGTATAGGGTGAGTACGTGGCACTGAGGTGGTAAAACGGTTGCAGACCAAAGGTTTCAATAAGGAGACATGAAGCACATTAAAGATAAGCATACTGGATGGAAGGTCCAACACTTAAGCCACTGGGTTTATCCTGCGAAGGATACGGAAAGGCTGTAAGGATTGATATTACTTACTGCCGTGCAGTGTTATTTATTGTGTATGGAGCGCAGCTGCAGAGGCTTGTCAGGTCTAACCACCAGGTCACTCTCAATTTAGTTTAGAAAGTTTGGGGTTAAATCATCATATCCTCTAACCGAAACCAACTCAAACTAGCTTATTACCTCATAAGCTCAAAAGGAAGGAATAATGAGTATACTCCTTTAAATGGACTATTAAGCAGATATTTGAGATATTGATATTAGTGCATATACATCCTCAATAGATAGAAACTATATTGTTACTTCACAATAGAGTGGATCATAGAGATAGATATAGTCCATTTATATCATAAGACATATGTAATGTGAACCCAGAGAAATCACCAATGTAACTAGTATCAATGTAGAAAGGAAATCAGATTATACACCAAGATACTTGAGGTTCTGCTGAGAGCAGTAGTCCATGGATTAGGGAACTAGTGATAATACTGACAGCTGAACAGATTGATTATCAAAGACTCTTGCGGTTCTGCTGAGAGCAGTAATCCATGGGTTAAGCAACTAGAGATAATACTGAGAGTTGAACAGATTGATTATCAAAGATACTTGCGGTTCTGCTGAGAACAGTAGTCCCTGGGTAAAGATCCTGTCTGTATAGAGATTGTCAACAGTGAAGATGGAATTAGAGGATCAGTGGATGTCAGGTAGAAGTCCTCTGAGGTCTGTGCTGTCAAAGCGCTGCTGACTGTAGATCAGGTCTGGTCTCTGGAGGTGACTGAGGAGGAGCGTGTAGGCAGGGTGTTCCAAGGTGACGGCAGGTATCCGACAAAATAACAGAACACCCTGCCGTCATCTTTGGGGGTTTAAATAGCCGCAAATTCGCGGGGAAATTGGAAAAGACGCTGGTAGCACTTCCGCGTTCCAGCGTGGAACGCACATGTCCGCGCACCGGAAGTGACGCGGGTAACCTGCAAAACCAAGCGCAGCTGTCTGAATCGGACAGATCTGGGACTGTATGAGAGAAGTAGCATCAAAGATGTTACATACTCCCCTCCTCAAGGGGGCACCACGGGTGTTCCCAGAAGGAGATGGTCGGTCTGGATATCTTTGGTGAAAAAGTCTTACTAAGCGAGGGGCATGTATGTCTGAGGAATTTTCCCAAGAATCATCGTTTTGATCATAACCCTTCCATCGTACCAAATATTGAAGGGTAGAAGCACGTCTTCTAGAGTCTAAGATCTTTTCAACTTCATATTCCGTCTGACCAAGTATTTCCACAGGTGGAGGTGGGCAAGGTTTCCTGTTAGGGAATGGATTAGGAACATAAGGTTTAATTAAAGAGACATGGAAAGACGAATGAATTTTCCAGTCTGTGGGTAGAAGCAATCTAACCGCATTAGGGTTAATCAAATGGGTGATTTGGAAAGGTCCCGAGAATTGCGTGCCTAACTTCTTTGAGGGTATTTTAAAATGAAGATTACGTGTGGATAGCCAAACCAAATCCCCAACCTTATATTCAGGAGGTGTTGACCTATGGGCATCATAATTCTTCTTTTGTCTTTGTTGAGCGATCTCCAAGTTGGAACGTAGAGTAGTCAAAGTATTTTTAAGAGTAGAAAGGTAATCATCAACTGCTGGAACAGCGTTTGGGGGGTAGTTGGTTGGTAAACTGTTTGGGTGAAAACCATAATTGGCGAAGAAAGGTGTGAATCTGGATGAAGAACTGGTTGAGTTGTTATATGAGAATTCGGCTAATGGAAGTAATTGATACCAATCGTCTTGTAGGTGTGTACAGTAGCATCTTAGATACTGTTCAAGGATCTGATTGAGACGTTCTGTTTGACCGTTGGTTTGCGGATGGTAGGCGGTGGACATTCGATGGTCGATTTGTAGACTTTTACAGAGGGTCTTCCAAAATTTAGAAATGAATTGGGAACCACGGTCAGAGATTATTTGAGAGGGAAGTCCATGAATTTTAAGGATATTGGAAATGAAAGCATTAGCTGTCTCAATGGAAGTTGGTAATTTTTTCAGGGGTATGAAATGTGCCATCTTCGTGAGTAGATCTACTGTGACCATGATGGTATTGGCACCGTTTGACCTAGGTAAATCAACTATAAAGTCAATCGACAAAACTTCCCATGGTCTTTTAGGTATTGGAATAGATGTAAGTAGACCAAATGGAGGTTTCTTGGAATGCTTGTTTCGAGCACAAATCTCACATGACGTCACATAGTCGTAAATCATTTTAGAAAGGTTGGGCCACCAATAGTCTCTCTTAACGAGATGAGTAGTCTTGTTGATCCCAGGGTGACCTGCTAAAGGTGAATCATGTAGATGTTTAAGTAATAGGAGTTGTAAATTAGGAGGAACATAAATTTTGTTGTTGTAAGTATAGACACCATCTGGAGATTTGGTAAGATCCTTTGGTAGAGAGGTGGTATCTGCAGCGAGTGATTGTGAGATTAATTGTCTGAAAGAGGTGTAAACTCCAATGAATTTATTAGATGGAATAACAGAGAGTGGAGGAATCTCAGTGTTTTGATCTTCATGTAATCGTGAAAGAGAGTCAGCCTTCACATTTTGTGAACCAGGTCTGTAGGAAATGTAAAAATCAAACCTGTCAAAAAAAAGACTCCATCTGACTTGGCGGGCTGAGAGTGTCTTACATGTTTTTAGATGTTGTAAATTACGGTGATCCGTGAGAATGGTTATTGGGTGTGTAGAACCTTCTAATAAATGTCTCCAGTTTTGTAAGGCGTCTTTGATTGCAAGAAGTTCCTTTTCTCCAATAGGATAATTTTTTTCCGCAGGTGATAGGGTCCTGGAGTAAAATGCGACAGGATGGAGTGGTTCGGAGAGGGTTGGACGTTGTGAAAGAATAGCACCTAAAGCATAATGGGAGGCATCCACTTCCACGGTAAAATGATACTGTGGGTTAGGTAATTCTAAAATTGGGGCTGTAGTATAGGAGAGTTTAAGAGAGTCAAAGGATTCCTGGGCTTCCTTAGTCCAGGAAAAGGGTGTCTTGGTGCTGGTGAGGGTACTTAAAGGTTTGACAATAGCTGAGAAGTTTTTTATGAATTTACGATAGTAGTTGGAAAAACCAAGGAAACGTTGAAGAGCTTTCCTTGATTGAGGAATTGGCCAAGAGATGATACAATCCACCTTTGAGCGGTCCATCTGGATACCGTCAGGTGTAATTTGGTACCCAAGGAATGAAATGCTAGACTGGCCGAAAACGCATTTCTCCAGCTTGGCATATAGAGAATGCGTTCTAAGCCTAGCTAGAACCCATCGAACATGTTTGATATGCTCTTCAAGTGAATCGGAATAAATCAATATATCGTCCAGGTATATTACTACACAGATGTCAAGCAAATCTCTAAAGATGTCATTTATGAACCACTGGAATGTCGCGGGTGCATTACACAACCCAAATGGCATAACAGTGTATTCATAGAGTCCATAGCGGGTTTTGAAAGCGGTCTTCCATTCGTCTCCTGGACGAATCCTGATTAGGTTGTAGGCTCCTCTAAGATCTAGTTTTGTGAAAATTTTTGAAGTTTGGAGACGTTCGATAAGTTCCGGAATGAGAGGAAGTGGGTATCGATTCTTTATGGTAATAGTGTTTAAGGCTCTGTAGTCAATGATAGGGCGTAAAGATCCATCCTTGTTTTTGACGAAGAACATAGCAGCACTTGCTGGTGAAGTGGAAGGTCTAATAAAGCCCTTCTTTAGATTTTCGTCTAGGTAGAGCTTAAGATGTTCAAGTTCTGGTTGTGAGAGCGGATAGATACGAGCAGTAGGAATTGGACAGTCTGGATTTAAATCTATAGGGCAGTCGTATATACGATGAGGGGGAAGATTGTCTGCGTTAATCTTACTGAATACATCTAAAAAATCCTGTATGTAAGCAGGTAAGTCTTTACAGCTTACATCTGTGGAGAGAATGGTATGTTTTGGGTAACAATTATTTTGACAGAAAGTGGAGTTTAAATTGAGAGAGTGTTTAGACCAAAGGAAAGTTGGTTGGTGAGATAATAACCAGGGTAGACCAAGAACAATTGGAAATATTGGAGATGGGATAACATCAAAAACTAGAGTCTCTGTATGGTTATTCCCAGAAGTGACCAGTAGAGGTGTAGTCTGAGAGGAAATTGGGCCAGAAGAAGAGGTAGAACCATCAATAAAAGTGACAGAGAGTGGATTTTGTTTAAGCACACAGGGAATTTTATTTTCATTCACAATATTTAAATCAATAAAGTTGCCACAGGCACCGGTGTCGATCATTGCGTTGATAGTGATTCTATCTTGGTCCCACTGTAAGGTAAGGGAGAGATAAATGAAACGATTAGTGGTACTTCTGGGTGGAATGGTCCTACATATATTTGATATGTTACCTTCAATGTTCCTCCTTAGGAGTGGGCAGGTGGAGACTAAGTGATCTGGAGCTGCGCAATATAGACAAAGATTATGAGCTCTACGGCGCTGTTTCTCTGCTTGTGACAGAGGGCCCTTGACAGCTCCCAGTTCCATGGGAACCTCCTTTGTTGGTGATTTAAACCTTTTGAATTGGGGGGGTAAGTAGGTGTTGCCTCTTTCAGTCTTCCTCTCTCTGAGGCGTCGGTCTATGGTGAGTGAAAGATGCATCAGCTCTTCTAGAGTTGCAGGAAGTTCCACACGTGCTAACTCATCTTTCATGGATTCAGACAACCCAAGTCTGAATTGGTTTCGTAAAGATATATCAGTCCACTGAGTTTCTCTACACCAACATTTAAATTCGGATATGAACTCCTCCACTGGTCTCTTTCCTTGTTTAAGGCTCCTAATATTATTTTCCGCTGTTAGCTGCCTATTAGGATCTTCATAAAGAAGTGACATCTCATCCAAAAAGGTCTCGAAAGCACCAAGTAATTCACCATGTTCAAGCAGATATGCGTCAGCCCAGAGCCTAGGTTCTCCCTTTAAATAGGAGACAAGGGTGAGAATGCGAACCCTGTCTGAATAATAGGTTCGTGGGCGCAAATCAAACATGAGGCGACAGGAGCTAATAAACTGACGGAAAATCTTTCGGTCTCCTGAAAATGGTTCTGGGGTGCAGACCTTAGGTTCAGGCCTGTCCCTAGCTTGGACAAAATTTTGGTTACGCAAAGTATCATTTTCTAGGCGAAGTTCGTTCATCGTGGCTGTAAGGTTATCAACTCTTTGTGAAAGTCCAACAAGGTGGTTTGCAAGCTCTGCTGGTTCCATTACAATAATTTTCTTTATTAAGGGGTTCTGTTATTATGTAAGGATTGATATTACTTACTGCCGTGCAGTGTTATTTATTGTGTATGGAGCGCAGCTGCAGAGGCTTGTCAGGTCTAACCACCAGGTCACTCTCAATTTAGTTTAGAAAGTTTGGGGTTAAATCATCATATCCTCTAACCGAAACCAACTCAAACTAGCTTATTACCTCATAAGCTCAAAAGGAAGGAATAATGAGTATACTCCTTTAAATGGACTATTAAGCAGATATTTGAGATATTGATATTAGTGCATATACATCCTCAATAGATAGAAACTATATTGTTACTTCACAATAGAGTGGATCATAGAGATAGATATAGTCCATTTATATCATAAGACATATGTAATGTGAACCCAGAGAAATCACCAATGTAACTAGTATCAATGTAGAAAGGAAATCAGATTATACACCAAGATACTTGAGGTTCTGCTGAGAGCAGTAGTCCATGGATTAGGGAACTAGTGATAATACTGACAGCTGAACAGATTGATTATCAAAGACTCTTGCGGTTCTGCTGAGAGCAGTAATCCATGGGTTAAGCAACTAGAGATAATACTGAGAGTTGAACAGATTGATTATCAAAGATACTTGCGGTTCTGCTGAGAACAGTAGTCCCTGGGTAAAGATCCTGTCTGTATAGAGATTGTCAACAGTGAAGATGGAATTAGAGGATCAGTGGATGTCAGGTAGAAGTCCTCTGAGGTCTGTGCTGTCAAAGCGCTGCTGACTGTAGATCAGGTCTGGTCTCTGGAGGTGACTGAGGAGGAGCGTGTAGGCAGGGTGTTCCAAGGTGACGGCAGGTATCCGACAAAATAACAGAACACCCTGCCGTCATCTTTGGGGGTTTAAATAGCCGCAAATTCGCGGGGAAATTGGAAAAGACGCTGGTCGCACTTCCGCGTTCCAGCGTGGAACGCACATGTCCGCGCACCGGAAGTGACGCGGGTAACCTGCAAAACCAAGCGCAGCTGTCTGAATCGGACAGATCTGGGACTGTATGAGAGAAGTAGCATCAAAGATGTTACAAAGGCCCAATAAACCGAGGTGCGAACTTCAGAGAAGGAACACAAAGTCGGAGGTTGCGAGATGACAGCCAGACCCTGTCCCCGACCTGGTAGGAAAAGGAATTAATCTTATACCTCTAAATTAGGTAAGTAAACAAAATTTTGAAACCGTACTATCATCCTAATCTTAGTGGAATAGCGGAAGGACTCAGGGACCCTAGAGACCCTGAAGTACCAACAAAATAAAGTGGGCGGGGAGGACTGTTGCGGTACACAGTAGAAAGTTGAACTCACAAAGAGCAGTAATCTCAAAAAATATACAATTTATTAATACAATGACACTTAGGCCCCATACACACGACCGAACATGTCTGCTGAAACTGGTCCGCGGACCAGTTTCAGCAGACATGTTCGGTCGTGCGTATGGCCGATCGGACAGGATTCCAGCGTACATTTGCCCGCCAGACCGTTTTCGAGCGGACAAATATTTCTAAACTTGTTTAGAAACATGCCCGCTGGAATCCTGTCCGTCGGACATGTTCGGTCGTCTGTACAGACTTACCGTACATGTCCGAGCGGCCGCCATCCCTCGCATGCGTCGAATGACTTCGACGCATGCGTGGAAGCATTGACCTTTCAGCGTCGCACACGTCGCCACGTCATCGTCGCGGCGATGGCGCGAACACGTCACCGCGCTGTCTGTCCGCGCGGATTGACTCTCATTTCTGTATGATGGTGTGTACATACAGAAATTTCCGGGAGGGCATGTCCGCTGAAAACGGTACGGCGGACCGTTTTCAGCGGACATGTTTGCCCGTGTGTACAAGGCCTAAGAAAAAAGATAAAAAACAACAGACATCGACAATGTTTAAAAACAATGCACATAGCGTGACATCAAACGGATCACCGGAAAGGTGCAATCCCCAAGGTAGGGGGGTTTATTGGGTGAAGGTTGGAGTCACGATACGGAAGATCTCGACTAGTTTTGCGATGGATATCACTTCATCAGGAGACAATCTAGGGGCTGGGTGTCCCATCAAACTCAAGCGCCACAGCGACCACAGAAATGATGACTTCCACGGAGACCAGAGGCAATGGTATGTAGGGAACCTGCATGAATTACAGGTAATAGTTGTAAATAGGTAATGAGGGTCCCAGGACCAGCGGGCCCAGTAATGAAGTGTCCAAAGTTGTGTATAAAGAGCCGCAAGTGAAATAAATAAAAGGTAATGTTACCAAGCAGAAATGGCCAGAAGGAACACTGTGGGATCCAAAAGGTGAGTTATGTCCTGGGACCCAGGCTCAGGTGCACAGGTTGGTACTTCAGGGTCTCTGGTAGGAAAAGGCTCGCCAGAACCGGGACACACACTGACTTCCCATGTCAGAGACAATGACCTTGGGTAGACCATTCAAGCGAAAGATCTACCAAGCAAAAATGGAAGCCAGTTCCTTAGAGGTAGGCAAAGTCTTAAGAGGAATACAGTGAGACATTTTCGAGAACCGGTCTACCACCATAAGGATAACTGTGTTACCCTGGGAGTTGGGTAACTCCACAATGAAATCCATAAACAGGTGGGTCCAGGTCCTCTCTCCATTGGGTATGAGTTGTAGGAGGCCCACTGGAAGGTGTTGTGGAGTCTTACTCTGATCACACACAGAACAGGCAGCTACGAAGGCGGTAACATAAGCACATAGACTAGGCCACCAGAATTGTTGGGAAATGACCCAAAAGAGTTGATGCTTCCCAGGGTGGCCAACAGCCTTGGGAGAATGGCAAGTCTGGAGCACGGCAGTACAGAGAGTCTCGGGAACAAAGCAGCGGTCACAAGGTTTCTCAGGAGGGGCATCGACCTGAGCAGCAAGAATTGTGTCTCCCACAGGAAAAGTGAGACTGGTGCGAATCATAGCCAGAATACGATCAGTAGGAATCACAGGAACCGGAACCGACTCCATCTTGGAAGTGGAGGAAAATTGTCATGACAAGGCGTCAGCCCTTACATTCTTAGTACCGAGTAAGAATGAGACAATGTAATTAAAACTCGACAAGAAAAGAGCCCATCGTGCCCTTCTGGGAGAGAGGCGCTTAGCCTCAGACAAGAATGTGAGATTTTTATGGTCAGTAAGAATGAGAATCGGCACAGTGGTAACTTTGAGGAGATGTCTCCATTCTTTCAGGGCTAAAATGATCGCCAACAGCGCTCTGTCACCAATCTCGTAATTGCACTCCGCAGGTGACAATTTCTTGGAAAAGTAGCCACACAGATGCATAGCGCTGTCAGAGCTAGGACGTTGAGACAGAAGGGCGCTAGCTCCAGTCTCAGAAGCATCAACTTCAAGGATAAAAGGCAACATAAGATCAGGATGTGCCAACACAGGAGCAGAAACAAAGGCAGCCTTAAAGCGGAGCTCCTCTGAAAAAAAAAAATATTAAAAGCCAGCAGCTACAAATACTGTAGCTGCTGACTTTTAATATTAGGACATTTACCAGTCCTGGAGTCCAGCGACGTCGGCAGCAGAAGACGAGCAATCGCTCGTCACTCTGCTGCCCCCACCGCCATTCTCGGTGAGGGAACCAGGAAGTTAAGCATTGCTCACTGGTCCCCGCTGTGTTCTGGGAGCCGTGTGTTTCCCAGAACACAACGGGGGGGGTAGATTCTGACATTCTGCCCGCAGTCTACCCGCAGACTGTGTGGCCGGAAGTGGGTGCAAATACTCTTAGACAGGTATCTGCACCCCCCCACCCCCCGAAAGGTGTCAAATGTGACATCGGAGAGGGGGTGGGTTTCGATGAGTGGAAGTTCCACTTTAGGGTGGAGCTCCACTTGAAGACTCTCAAAAGCCTTAATGGACTCTGGAGACCAACTCTGTGAGTTACCGTCCTTTCTGGTCATATCAGTCAGGGGCTTGACCAGAGATGAGAAGTTACGAATAAACGTCCGATAATAGTTGGAAAAGCCAAGAAATCGCTGCAGAGGACGTAAACCCACGGGTTGAGGTCACTGTAAGACAGCAGAAAGTTTCTCTGGGTCCATCGAAAAACCAGCCGTGGAAATTACATAACCCAGGAATTTAACTTGTTCCCGATGGAATTCACACTTCTCCAGCTTACAATAGAGATTGTTCTCTCTAAGGCCTCGTACACACGACTGAACATGGCTGCTGAAACTGGTCCGCGGACCAGTTTCAGCAGACATGTTCGGTGGTGTGTACGGCCGACCGGACAAATGTCCGGCCGATCGGACAGGTTTCCAGTGGACAAATGTTTCTTAGCATGCTAAGAAACATGTCCGCTGGAAGCCTGTCCGTCGGACATGTTCGGTCGTCTGTACGACTTACCGGACATGTCCGCTCGGCCGAAAGCCCTCAAATGCGTCGAAGTGATTCGACGCATGCGTGGAAGCATTGACCTTCCAAGGTCACGCACGTCGCCGCGTCATCATCGCGGCCACGTCGCGACACGTCACCGCGTTTGTTTTCCGCAGGGATTTTGGTCTGATGGTGTGTACAGCCATCAGACCAAAATCCGGCAGCGGACATGTCCGATGAAAACGGTCCGCGGACCGTTTTCATCGGACAGATCCGCTGGTGTGTACGAGGCCTTAGTTTCTGAAGCACTCAACAGACATCTGTGTGGTGGCTCTCCAGGGACATGGAAAAAATTAGGCTATCATCGAAATAGACCACCACACATAACTGCAACAAATCTCGGAGGACATCGTTAATAAACTCCTGGAAAACTGCCGGAGCATTACAGAGGCCAAAAGGCATTACGAGATACTCATAATGACCTGTTCTGCTATTAAAGGCAGTTTTCCACTCATCGTCCTCCATAATCCTCACGAGATTGTGTGCCCCTCTCAAATCAAGCTTCGTGAAAACCGTTGTTCCCTTGAGGCGGTCAAATAATTCCGTAATCAACGGAATCGGGTAGGTATTCTTAATGGTGAGACGATTGAGACCTCTATAGTCAATGCACGGTCTCAGCTCACCACCTCATAAAAAAGAAACCAGCACCAACAGGAGATGAGAATTTGCTGATGAAACCTCGAGAGAGTGCGTCTGCAACATACTCCTCCATGGCCTTATCCTCCAAGACCGACAAAGGGTAAACCCCGCCACGAGGGGGTATGGCACCAGGTTAAAGGTCAATTGCGCAATCATACGACCGTTGTGGAGGCAAAGTACCGGCTTGACCTTTGTCAAAGACATCGCTAAAATCGTTGTACTCCTCCAGCAGGGAAGGAGAGTGAAGAGGTGCACAGGACTTTGGCTACCTTCTGGAAGCATCTCTTACTGCATTGTGGAGACCAGGACAGAACCTCAGCACGGAGCCCATCAAAAGAGGGGTTGTGCCTCTGTAACCAAGGATAACCAATAACCAGTGGAAAATTAGGTGAGGAAATAACTTGGAATTGGATTATATTATGATGAAGAGCCCCTACGGCCATGGACAATGGAACAGTCTCATGAGTCACATGGGCAGGCTGTAGAGGTTTTCCGTCAAGAGCCTCAATGGCAGGTGGAGCGTCACGCAGCTGCAGTGGACTCGAGTGTTTCAATGAGTGTTACAAAGGCAGTGTTACAAAGGCAGCATCAATGAACAGGCCTGAAGCCCCAGAGTCGATTAGAGCCTTTATCTCGATGGACGACTCAGCCCACGACAGGGTAACCAAAACAACGGCACCCAAGGTCTGTCCATGACAGGACCTCAAGGTTCGGGCATTCCCTGGACGGGTAGGACAAGACTTCAAAAAGTGACCAGCCTGGCCACAATAAAGGCACAATCTCTCCCTCCTCCTAAGGGCTCTCTCGTCCGCAGAGAGACGCGTGAAGCCCAAGTGCATGGGTTCATCTTCAAAGACCGGCCACGAGGGCCTCATTGTTCCAAGCAACCTCTGCTGCCAGAGTACGAAATTCAATGGCGTAATCAGCAACCGTCCTCATACTCTGATGGACATGAGGCACTTGGCAGAAAAAGCGGAGTGTGCGGGAACGTCAAATACCCTTTTGAAGGAAGCCACAAATTCTGGGTAACTCAGGACCACGGGTTTTTGCATCTCCCATAGAAGGTTTGCCCAGGCCAAGGCTCTGGCTGAAAGCAAAGATATCACGAAACGCACTTTGCTTCTGTCCGTGGGAAACGCCTGGGGTAGCATCTCAAAGTATATGTCAACCTGGTTGAGAAACCCTCTGCACTGAACTGTATCGCCACCAAATCGCTGGGGAAGCGGAGCGGAACCAGACATACCTCTTAAAGAGGTAATACTCGAGGCGGGTGCCTGCAGAGAGACTACCGGAGCGGGCACAGTGGGAGACTCTAGATGAGCCGTGTGGCTCAAGAGCGACTTTTCGTCGAGGCAAACTGATCCATGCGCCGATCCAGGTCATCCAATCTGGAAAAAATATTATCAACAAGTGGATTGGCTGCATTTTCTGAAGTCATGGCCCTCGCCTACTGTCAATAACCATAAATCAGACTGAAACAGAAGTACAGTTAAATCACACTTGTTTAATAATAAAAATAAAAAGGTAAACAGAGTATGCGTAGTCAAAACAGTAACTGGATCGGGTATGTCCAAGAGCCAGAAATAAAGGTAGTAGTTCAGCAAGCAGGATCTGTAGTCAGAGGGAACATAGTCAAGCAGGTCTTCAACAGGAACGCAGGAGAAAGTCTCTTGTGATGTTAACACATGCAAAGGCGAAGAGCAAATGAACTGGAAGGCTTTAAGTAGGCAGAGCTGACAAACAGGATCATCAACAGGTGGATCACTGTGGAGAGATGGGAGCTAGAAATTAGCTGACAGCTGAGCTGCCAGCACAGAGAAGAAAGGGCTGAGCCCAGCCCTGACATGCTATAACCCTAAAGTGACCCTGTTAGGCTCAAGTCTGCCTGCAGGACTTTACTAGAAAAAGCTAAAGCAGGCCTCAAAGTATATGAATGGGGAAATCTTTACCAATTGCTGTGTGACAGCAAGGAACAGTCCCAAGATAGATATTTCTGCTGCCTTTGTTGGGGCCCATAATGGTGGTGCACAGCTGGTGGTATTTGATTGTTCTTTTGAACTGAAAGCAGGCAGAAGCAAACTATATGATGGGTGTTTGGTGGAGTTGATTTGCATGAGAACTGTAGGAATAGCATGAAATGAAACAGGTTTCAAAAGAAGAAATAGTTCTATGGCAAAGGGGGATGTCCTGGAAGGATGCTATGGAAGTGCTCTATGACAGACTAGATAGGGAGGGCAATGCACAGAGAGCAGGAGGATGAGACTGTGTGGTGCTAAAGTTTTAGTTCCAGACATACAATATGTGTAATGGGTTGACAACCCTCACACCAACCGTGCTCTTCACCTGTGGATGCCAAAGGTGGAGGGGCCTCTCATGAATCGAAACCGCACAAGGACACTGTGAATGCAGAAGATGGCTGGAAATACCCACACTAGAACACTGTAAATGCCGCTGCTCAGGCCACATTGGTGGGCAAATGCCTGGATGGTTCAACACATTAGACCAGATGTCTGTTCTCTTCCCTGTTCTGGCACCAAATCCCCTGAGCCTCCTTGGGCAGTTCACTAAGATTCCCTCAACTCCTCCTCCAGGCTGCACAGTTCCCTGGGAACTGTAGTTTCCTTGCAGCTGTGGAGAAGTACCCGGCTGCACATAGTGAAACTATACATCCCACAATCTTTTTTAACAACATCTCCTACTCCATAGCCTGATGTCATCCAATCAACAGGGAGCATGTAGTACTAATAGGGAAATAGCCTCTTGTTGCCCCACAAAAGTACACTGCAAAGTTCATCTATGTGTTCTTCCTAAAAGTTGTCCTTGTGGCAGCACCTGGCTTCATACAGTATGCAGTATTCTATGCTGGTGAGCCATATTAGAGATGCTTCACCATTCAGACATTGAGCAGGACCTGCTGAAAGTAACACACTGATCACAGTGCCTGACTAAACAAGGTGTCCAGCACCAACTTTTACTTCAGCTTTAAAATAGGGTGACCAGACATCCCCGGACTAGGGACACTGTCCCCAGTTTTGTCCCCAGATTCAGTGACGGCACCAGATAGGAGCTTGTGGGTGCTTAAGTACCCTCACAAATTCTTTAAGCACCCCCAAAAGTCACATACTAGTTCTTGTATGTGTGACAGTGTGACAGTGTTCTTTAAAATTTTATTTTACCTGTAAATCCTGTACTGATGCCAGGAAGCTGGGGACACCTTTTTTCCTATGGAGGGGTACAGCGTCTCGTATAAGCCGATGATCTTTAGCTAGACCTGACAGGCAGATTTCAGAGGCAATTTTATATACAGCTTTCTCAGCAAATAGGAAAGCGCTGAACCCACCACCTTCTTTGTGTTCTGAGATGCACAGAGAGGATATGTGGACAGCTAGATTGGAGGGAGAGGAGAGAGCATAGCTCAGCCCAGCCTGCTACACTACAGGGGAAGCAATAGAAAAAAGAGATTATACAGCTCTTGGCTGCAGTGAGTGAGTTTTCCCTACACTTGGTTTGAAGAGAGAGAGGAACAGCTTCTGTCAGCATAAAGAACACATGCTCATTTCTGCAGTGTGGCATAGTGGAAGTTAATAGGGCAGCTCCATTGTACAAGACCATCCAGGCTGTATTTTTACACCAGCAAGGCTTTTGGTAATGCTCCTCTGTGGGGCAGACAGAGAACACACATCCTGCATTACTTTCTGCCAGCACAAGGCACATGGCTCTTACAGAGACTCTGACAGGGAGAAAAGAATGCTGGATATCTGTGTTCTGTCTGTCCATTCATCAATCCATATGCTTTCCTTATCTTTGAGATTAACATTGCTGTTGTTACAATACAAGATACCGTATTTATCGGCATATAACACGCACCTTAATTTTCAGAAGTTTCAGGAAGAAAATTTGAATTTTAAATAAAGAACTTTGAAGCAAAATAAGGGTCACAGTCCATCGATGCAGTCTGATCAGTGCCCATCTGCAGTCTTTCCTTTGCCCATCTGCAGCATTTCCTTTGCCCATCTGTAGCCTCCCCGTTGCCCATCTGCAGCCTCTCCATTGCACATCTGCAGCCTCTCCATTGCCCATCTGCAGCCTCTCCATTGCCAATTAATGCAGCCTGCTCATTGCCCATCTGCAGCCTCTCCATTGCCAATTAATGCAGCCTACTCCTGGCCTGGCTCCTATGATAGACAGAACAATGGTCCAATGCCAGGCCAGGAGGGACTGTGTGTGATGAGCGCAGGGTACACGGGAGATCGTGGCTGTAATCCGGCGGTGCTCACCCCTCCTCTTCCACTCAGAGACAGCAGAAATTGGCATATAACACGCACACATGATTTCCCCCTGTTTTTCAGGGGGGAAAAGTGTGTGTTATATGCCGATTAATATTGTAAATAGATTGAAAAATCGGAGAGTTTCTAGTTCTTAAGGGGCTTTTTTATCTTTCAATATCAGACTGTTAGCGGTCAGGAAGGAGACAAATCTGGAGTTATACATAGGGAGGGGGTTGTCCCTGTTTTTTGTTCTTTGATTCAAGTTGGGCATCCCATATGTCCCTTCACCTATCCAAGTTGTTACCCCTAATACAACATAAAAACAAAGCCAAGGGACTGACTTCTTGTGTCTGGATGCAGATGGAGAATGCGTGCTACCTGGCTGTGCAGGGGTAAGAGAGGCAGTTACCCGCAGCTCCTGCAGGAGTAGTGCTACGCACAGAAAAATTCTAAATTAGATCTCACTAAAGATCTATATAGATGAATGAGGACCGCCTTCCTTCTGCTGGTGGCCCTCCTAGTGATAACTAAAGATTAGGGATTAGCCGAACCCCCCTCCCCGTTCGGTTAGCACCAGAACCTTCGAACGGACCGAACGTTCGCGCAAACATTTTGAACCCCATTGAAGTCTATGGGACTCGAACGTTCGAATTCAAAAGTGCTAATTTTAAAGCCTAATATGCAAGTTATTGTCGGAAAACGTCTTTGAGAACCCGGGTCTTGCCCCAGGGAACATGTATCAATGGAAACAAAGTTTTTAAAATGGTCGTTTTTTCTGGAGCAGCGATTTTAATGATGCTTAAAGTGAAAAAAAAAAGTAAAAATTCCTTTAAATATCGTACCTGCTGGGTGTCTATAGTATGCCTGTGAGGTGGCACGTGTTCAGAACTGTCCCTGCACAAAATGAGATTACTATAAGAAAAAAGTAATTTAAGACTGCTTGCGGCTTAAATGTAATGTTTGGTCCCTGCAATATGGATGAAAATCACTGAGAAAAATTGCATGGGTTTCCCCGCCCCCCTCCCCCCAGGTCATTACAAGCCCCTTTGGCCATATATACTTTGAACAGCAGTATACAGGCGATGCAAACAAGACAGGGACTGTAGGTTTGTTGTTAAGTAGAATCTGTTTTGTAATTTTCAACTGGTACTTTAAAGTGTAGCTTCAGCCATAAAATCTTTATATAAGCTTTTCTGAAAACATAGAGAAGGGTTATCACCCCTGTAACATTTGTTTTGCTGTCTGTGTGCATCTGTTCAGAAGATTGCACCTCACTTTCTGTCCCAATGACAAGTGATTTTTTGAAAATTAGTTTTTTTTTGTGAAACAAGGATATGTGATAAAGCATCAGTGGACAGGAGACACCTTTTACAGAAGAGAATTTCCCTTCCTAGGGGTAGATTTCCTCTCACTTCCTGTTGTCTCCTTCCGTTTGCAAGTAGGAGTCGATGGTAAGTTGGATGTTTGAAAGTAGGGCCCGCCGTATATACTCTGCATAAATTTGGGCCCTAGGTGTTGGTGTTGCCACAACACTGTAAGCCCTCACAGTTAGTCTTGGTGGGCGCTGGAACGCCCTGCTGTGAAATATTAGATCAAGAATTGTAATTACACGCCCCTGTTAAACAGGGGCAGAAAAATTGGGCCTTAGGCAGTGCTGGCAGTGCCACAACACTGCAACCCCTCACAGATACTGTAATTGGAGCGCAGCAAAGAGCCACATGCAAAGTATTGCATCAAAAAATTGTATTATACGCCCCTGATAAACAGGGGCAGAAAAATTGGGCCTTAGGCACTGGTGGCGGTGCCCAGAACCAACAATGTTCTTACTAGCTATCAGCAAGAAAATTATTCAGTTACATCAGCATCAGGTGCTTGGTAGCTGGTATTGATCCAAGCCTGATTAATTTTTTTGAAGGTCAGTCGATCGATGGAGAGGCGCACCCTGTGATCGGTCACAAAGCCTCCAGCAGCACTGAATGTGCGTTCTGAAAGAACGCTGGATGCAGGACAAGCCAGTAGCTCAATTGCATACTGTGCAAGCTCTGGCCAGTGATCCATTCTCAAGACCCAGTAAGCCAAAGGTTTTTAGGTGGGGAAGGTGTCCTAGTCGGATCTTGCCCCTAGGTATTCCCGCACCATGTAAACCAGATGCTGGCGATGGTTGCTGGAACCGGTCATACCTTGGGGCTGCGGACTAAAAAATTGTCTGAACGCATCGGTCAGACAGCCACCTTCTCCACCGCTCCTTCTCTGACTCACCAAAGCCTCAGCAACACGTTGTCCAGGACCAGGATTTGGTAATCCCCCAGGTTCTGGAAACGCGTTGCACAGACCTTTCTGCAAGGCCTCCCGAAGATGTTTCATCTTCTGCTCCCTCTGCGATGGCAAGATAAGCTCTGCTTGTAACGTGGATCAAGGAGAGTTGCCAGCCAGTAATGATCCCTCTCCTTAATACCACGAATACAAGGATCAGGGAGGCCATGCAGCGTAGGTTTGCTGAGGCATTCGAGGCACAGTCCTCTGGGTCACTGAGGACGACAGGATCCGCAGCCACCTCATCTCAGCCACGTAAAAGTCCATGGGTTCCTTGGGACTGTAAATGATCCCTTGAAGACTGCTGCTGCTGATGCTGAGTGTTAGGCTCCACCTCCATGATGCTGATACAATCATCCTCCTCCTCCTCCTCCTCTTCCTGTGTGCTAGGCTGGCAAGCAGGACCACTGTCTGGATAAAGGGGGCCTTGAGAGGTAAGGAAGTCCTCCTTATCCTCCCTCTGTTCTGTGCTCCAACATGTGAATAAGAGGGACAGTCTCACTGATGCATGCACTGTCACTGCTCACCATCCTCGTGGCCTCCTCAAATGGTGACAGGACAGTGAATGCATCCCTGATCAAGGCCCACAGAATGTCCTGCTTCAGGACATCCTGTAAGCCCGGGTACCTCCCAAGAACCGCTGCACCACCAAATTCAGGACATGAGCAAAACAGGGCACATGGGTCAGTTGTCCCTGTCGCAGGGCAGAGAGGAGGTTGGTGCCATTGTCACTAACCACCATTCCTGGCTTAAGCTGGCGTGGCGTCAACCATCTCTGAGCCTGCCCCTGCAGAGCTGACAGAACCTCTGCCCCAGTGTGGCTCCTGTCTCCCAAGCACACCAGCTCTAGCACCGTATGGCATCTCTTTGCCTGCATTCCTGCATAGCCCCTCGTATGCCTACGGAGCACCGCTGGTTCCGAGGACACATCAGCACAGGAAGAGGCCACAGAGGAAGAAGAAGAGGAGGGGGTGGAGGAGAGAGGTGTGTCACAAGCGGTAGTAGTGTTTTGGAGGCGTGGTGGCGGAACAACCTCCAACACTACTGTACCTTGCCCTGCGTCCTTCCCATCTGCCAGCAGAGTCACCCAATGCGCTGTGAAAGAGAGGCAACGTCCCTGTCCAGGCCTGCTGGACCATGAGTCAGCGGTAATATGCACCTTAACACTGACCGCCCTGTCCAGCGAGGCATGGACATTACCTTCCACATGCCGGTAGAGAGCCGGAATCGCCTTCCGTGAGAAAAAGTGGCGTTTGGGAACTTGCCACTGAGGTACCGCACATTCCACAAACTCATGGAAGGGGGCAGAATCTGGAAAAAATGGGAGCAACTGCGCTAATAAATTAAATAGGTAAATAAATGCTCCTAAATAATGCTCATGTGAATACAAAATAAAGCTGCGCCTTACTGTAAATAATGAAACAGTGATGACATAGGAAAAAAAAAACAAGATGCGCTATACAATTAATTGTGATGAACCAAACATCATGTCACAAGTGAATGTCCATAGAAAAAAATAAAAAAAACAGGAAAACAGGAAGACCAAAAGTCCTTAGGGGGACATCGAAGCTCCTATTCACCAGTGCAAAAAGAAAAAAAGGGGAAAAAGGAAAACCAAACAAAGTCCACGGGTGACAATCCGAAACTTAAAGTGATAATCCAGTACACAGTGATCCTCCACCAAGAACAATTGAATCCGCTTACCAGATTTCCGGCGGTCTCTTAAAAGAAGACCCCGGAAAGCATGTAGTTGATGATGGTTAAAGTTGGAGTATAGATGGGCCAAGCTGGATGCCAATCACCGTCTTGTTCCAACGTGTAATAGACTCGATGACCAGGTACCATGAAAACACATGAAGGACCGCAATAGTGTAAAACCAAACATAAATTTATTTAAAAAAGTCAAAACACACTTACATAATAGCAGTGTATACAGGCATGTCTTATTTGGGGCTCCGGCCGGAAGCAACCAAAAATGACTCGTCCAAAAGGTTGGAAGTAGTGCAGGTAAACGGGGGGTGATCCGATGTAGCACACGTTCCGCACCAACTGAAAAGGCAGCAGTTGAAGTGCTAACAATTTCGCTAAGCTAGCATTCAACCGCTGGGCATGTGGATGGCTGGGAGAGTACTTCTTTCGGCGCTGCAGCAGCTGGGGCAGGAAAATTTGTCTGGTACAATCTGCCATCGGTGTACTGATAGTAGATTGCCCGCATTTACTACTAGGTTGTGACACACCTAATTCTACACCTTCAGTCCTATCAGTGCAGGCTTCAGAGAGGACTGAGGGTATAGTGGGGTTGGAGATCCCAGCTGATGAGGGGCAAGGGGAGGTCCGCTTTGTTCTTTGGTGTGGATTGGTGTGGGTCTTTCAGGTATGCTTGCCAACGAACTGCATGGCAGGTCGACATATGTCTGGTCAAGCATGTGGTGCCCAAGCGGGTGATGTTTTGGCCACGCGAGATACGCTTGAGACATATGTTGCAAATAGCAACGGTGCGATCTGATGCACATGTCTCAAAAAAGGCCCACACCAAAGAACTTTTGCAGTAACGCTGAGACACAGCAGCGCCCTGCACAGGCGTAGCTCTGCGATGTAATGCAGTTGGTGTGCTGCCCTTAAGCTGGGCCCTGGAGGGCATCTTGCCTCTTTGGAGATGTGCCTGTGCCTCCTCCTCCTCCTCTCTCCTATCAGGCACCCACGTAGTCAGTGACCTCATCATCCCCTGCCTCCTCATCACTGTCGAAAACCTGGCAGTGTGCTGCAGCTGGGGGAACATGACTGCCAGATTGCTGTCCCTCTCTGGGCTCACATTACTGCCTTCCTCTATCTGAGTTCCATCATCGGAGCCTTCAAAACGCTGCGCATCTTCATGCAGCATGTACCCAACACTGTGTTCAAACAGTTCGGGGGACTCCTCAGGAGGACATGGTGGGACTAGGGAAGGAGTTAGTGATGCCATTGAGCAGAGGGAAGAGGATGCCTTGGCAGCTGCTTTGCCAAAGTACCCTGAGCCTGGGTGAGAGAATTTGAGGAGGATGAGGACGGCTTGGTCATCCACTCTACCAATTTGTCTGCATGTTGAGGCTCAACACGGCCAGCTCCCGAAAACAAGGACGAGTGTGTCAAA
Organism: Rana temporaria; assembly: GCF_905171775.1. Lineage (NCBI taxonomy): Eukaryota > Metazoa > Chordata > Amphibia > Anura > Ranidae > Rana > Rana temporaria. The sequence goes on along the minus strand of NC_053492.1, from coordinate 33,378,352 downwards.
CGGCCACGTGCTGAAGAGGGTGCACCGTGTCCACCACCAGCACTGTTGCCTCTAGGCACAGAGCCTGCTTGCCCTTGTGACCCTCTGCCTCTCTTTGTTGTCCTTCCAGACATTATAATGGCCTGCAGAGGACAAAGTCAGTACACACACCTTGTAGCTTTAGGTTAGGGTGACCAGACAACCCCAGTTTCAGGGGACAGTCCCCTGATTGAGGACACTGTCCCCGGACCAAGTCTGTCCCTGGTTTTGTCCCCAGATTGGATTTAATAGGGGGCAGGGGCAATTTCAAAGACAATCAGTGCAGAATTAAAATAAAAAAAATAGTATTACACACCCCCGTTCCGCCGTGCCTACTAGCATAGGGGGGTTGTGTTTTTCTCATTATCTGTGCCCCTTTCTGATGAACATGTGCTGATCGGAGCGGAGGGAATATTTCTTCAGTTTTGGGCGCATGCCCATTCAGCTTTGCTCGCATGTCCTTCTGCCTTGGCTCAAATCCCGGCCAGCCACCTGCCTATCTCCTCGCCTTCTTTTTGATTGTGATTGTTGCCATTACTAGTAAAGAAAAAATATGTCCCCGGATTTCATTTTAAAAATCTGGTCACCTTACTTTAGGTGCAAACTGCAGAGGACACGTGCAGTACACACCAAGTGGGTTTAGGTGAAAAATAATGAGCACACTGGTAGTATACACCAAGTGGGTTTAGGTGCAAAGTAATTAGCACACTTGCACTATACACCAAGTGGGTTTAGGTGCAAAGTATTGAGCACACTTGCAGTATACAAAAAATGGGTTTAGGTGCAAAGTGATTAGCACACTTGCACTATAAACCAAGTGGGTTTAGTTGCAAAGTAATGAGCACACTTGCACTATGCACCAAGTGGGTTTAGTTGCAAAGTAATGAGCACACTTGCACTATGCACCAAGTGGGTTTAGTTGCAAAGTAATGAGCACACTTGCACTATGCACCAAGTGGGTTTAGTTGCAAAGTAATGAACACACTTGCACTATGCACCAAGTGGGTTTAGTTGCAAAGTAATGAGCACACTTGCACTATGAACCAAGTGGATTTAGTTGCAAAGTAATGAGCACACTTGCACTATAAACCAAGTGGGTTTAGTTGCAAAGTAATGAGCACACTTGCACTATAAACCAAGTGGGTTTAGTTGCAAAGTAATGAGCACACTTGCACTATGCACCAAGTGGGTTTAGGTGCAAAGTAATGAGCACACTTGCACTATGCACCAAGTGGGTTTAGTTGTAAAGTAATGAGCACACTTGCACTATACACAAAGTGTGTTTAGGTGCAAAGTAATGAGCACACTTGCACTATGCACCAAGTGGGTTTAGTTGCAAAGTAATGAGCACACTTGCACTATGCACCAAGTGGGTTTAGTTGCAAAGTAATGAGCACACTTGCAGTATACAGCAGGTGGGTTTAGGTGCACTGAGCACACGTGAGAACACTGCAGCTAGCATCAACTGCCTGACAGATTAGGAAGAACTAATCTAACTAAACTATACAGTGTATAAATATATGTACAACTCCTGGAATGTGTATATATATCCTCTACACACTGTAAATTTAACTGACTAGCCTGCCTGCTCTATCTAGCTAGAAAAAAAAGACAATCTCTCTCTCTCTCTCTCTCTCTGTCTGAACTGGAACAAGCTCCGGAACACACTACACGAGGCGGCCCTGCAGGCGGCCTTTTATAGTGTGGGGCGTGTGGGGCGTGTGCTAAAGCCCTGAGCCATAATTGGCCAAAGCCACCCTGGCTTCGGCCAATTATGGCTCTCCGATTTGCAAGCTGTGATTGGCCAAGCATGCGGGCCATAGTGCATGCTTGGCCAATCATCAGCGCGCAATGCCGCAGTGATTTATGGGCCGTGGCGCGTCACTCAAATTTGGCGCGAACGACCCGTTTTGTTCGTATTTCGACGAACGGTCGAACAGACGATGTTCGAGTCGAACATAGGCTTAACTCGAACACGAAGCTCATCCCTACTAAAGATCTATATAGATTTTCCTCCTGCTGGTGGACCCTCTAGTGATATAAAGATCTATATTGAGGACGCAGAACCTCCTGAAAATCTATGTAGGCCTTTAGTTATCACTAGGGGGGCCACCAGCAAAAGGAAGGTGGTTCTCATTCATCTATATAGATATTTAGCGAGACGTCATTTAGAATACTGTGTCCAGTGCTGGAGACCTCACTTACAAAAAGATATATTTAGGAGAGAATAAGTACAGAGACGGATAACAAAATAACAAAATGTTGAAAGGTCTGGAGGATATAACATATCAGGAAATACTTTATAAACCTTAATACTGTATGTACATGTAGCGGTACCCCCGCAGGAGTCGCTTAAATATTGGTTTGCCCGGTCCTTCTATTGATTAATCCACAGGCAGTTACAAGATATTTACACATAGCCTGGTGCACATATTCTCCTGCTTGTTATCTTCAATGACCAGTCTAGGGGATTTGTTTTACATTTTATTAGGAGAACATGGATAGGAGAAGGGATTTAGTAGGATACTCCGAATGAACTATTTACAAGTGAGGACAACTCTCTCAATAGAACTGTATAGCAGATCATCTGCAGGACCATACAGCAGCATTATGGTAAGAACAAGTTCCTTTGTAGCAGAAGCAACTCAATGAACTTTGCCTCTTCAAGGCATTAGCCAGTGTCCCCTTTAGCTTGCACCCAGTAGCTGACGTCTAGCATCCAGAGGGGGATTTAACAGCACAAGTCCCCAGGATCCAATGTAGAGAGTCTGTACTCACAAAGCTCCTGAAGCACACGACAGCCCTCTTCAGTGAATGAATGAATGAAAAATTGTATAGCGTGGCGCATGCAAACTGAACCGCCTCTGGGCGCTAGTTGTTGCTGTCTTTCTAGAGCATCAAAAAAGCAGGGTTTTAATCCGTCTTCTGAAGGCTAGGTGGTTTTCCTCCAACCGAATGCTGGTTGGTAAAGCGTTCCATAGTTTAGGACCTTGTACCGCAAACCTTCTTTCTCCCTTGGACTTGTATCTGGCTTTGGGTATCTGGACCAAATTTTGGTCGGTGGATCGCAAGACGTGATTGGCGTTGTGACCTTTTATCTTTTCGCATAGATATTGCGGCGCCTTTTCATGGATGCACTTATGCTTCAGTGGTACCAGACAAGATTTGCGGACACAAGAACCATGAGTTGCAGCTCCAATGTTTCAGGCCCTCAGGTCAAACACCTGAGGCTGCGTGGCAGCCTGCATTGGAGAGAGGCAGCTGAACCACAAGCCCATGTGCTCTTCAGATAAAAAAAAGACACTCTGCATGCCTTGGGGAACATCCCTTTCTAATTGACCAGGGCTCATCTGCCAGGTTTCCACCCACTGTCCAATATACTCCATAGCTATTGGATCAGTGTAGAACTTTGGAGACAGCATGAGCAGCACCAGAGCACACTGAACAGACTCTACCAAACAATCGCAGCTCTTTGTTAAGCAGACAGCACATAAATTTGCTTAGCTGTCTCCGTGTTACATAGTTACATAGTTAAAAAAAAAAAAAGAGATGTATATTAACGGCCTTCCATACACTGCTCAGCGCCAAAGGAAGATAATACTGTTCTAAAACCAGAGACCACAATGAAGGGTTAATATAAAAACCAGATTGACCAAATAAAATTAATAAACAATCACATATAACAGGGATCACATAATAAGCTGCTGTTTAAAATAAATGAAAATTCAGAAATAGTTACATTGTTGCATAGTTAGTCAGGGAAAAAAAAGACAAGTCCGTCCAGTTCAACTATAAAAAAAGTTAAATAACATACAATCCCATATGAAGAGTAAGGGTAGAAGTGGCGCTAGCGTGTTTAACCTCCCTGGCGGTCTTCCCGAGACTGACACGGGGTTAGATTTTCTTGCTACTATCGGTAACCCCGTGTCAGTCACGGGCTTGCCTCGCTAGATCCACAGGCACTTTTTACTTACCTTGTCCCTGGATCCAGCGATGCCACCGCGCTGTGTGAGCGAGCGGGACCTCGCTCGATTCACATAGTGCTTCCGTGTGACGCCGATCTCCGTTCCCTGCGACGTTACGACGCACGGGGACGGAGAACGGCGCCAAATTCAAAAAAGTAAACAAACACTATACATACAGTATACTGTAATCTTATAGATTACAGTACTGTATGTAAAAAAAACACACCCCCTTGTCCCTAGTGGTCTGTCCTGTGTTATGCATGTCATTTTATATAATAAAAACGTTTCTTTCTCCCTGCAAACTGTAGATTGTCCATAGCAACCAAAAGTGTCCCTTTATGTCAAAAATAGTTTTAGATCAGCTAAAAAACAGCGATAATAAATTATAATCACTTGCAGAATTGTGCGATAGCGATTTGTGGGGAAATTCGTCATAAAAAAAAAAAAATAATGACAGCAACAATTCTGCAACTGAGCAAATTTCAGTGATTTTAATTTGATTACATTATTGAATAATTTTTATTATAATTATATTATTATTTGTTATAATTATTTATAATTATTTATTATATTATAATTTATAATTTTGTTTTTAAAAAAATGTCATACCCGGGATGCCTATTAGAATCTTGTTTGGTCAGATTTAAGTGAGTTATTTCTAAAAATGACAGACCTACAATATAAAACGCCAAATTTCCTTGCAAATAATGGTACCGCTTTCAGCACCTTTTTTCTGACAGAATCATACCGCCAGGGAGGTTAATACATAAAGTGCAGTGTTAATATGATGGGTATACCCAGGGCCAGACTTACCATTGGTCTTGACTGGGCCCCGGGCCAATAGGGGGCCCCTATTGGATGCACCACGGGAGGAGGAAGAGGCGCTAAGAAGTCCATCTTGCGATGGTTGTTCGGCCGCTCCGCTCAACAACCATGACTGATCGGCGGAACCCCCCCGGTCAACTTTAGTCGGGCGGCGGAACCCCCCCTGTTCAACAACTCAGGTTGGCCCGCTCAACAAGTTCGGGTGGTCGGCGCGGATCCACTATCGCCCCTGCTCTACAACCATGAGTGATCGGCGGCACTCCCCGCTCACCAACTTCGGTCGGGCCTTTCTCGGCTCCAGGGGGCCCCTTTGACACTCAAGCTCAGGGGCCCCCACCACCCTAAGTCCGGCCCTGGGTATACCCTATTTGCGTGGGAAACTCCTGTGTATAATGTGTAAAATCACAATAATAAATTATCAAATCCAGATAAAAACATGCACATTAGTAAGATCCTTGTGCCAAAATATGCTAGTGATTCCAGTCCAAAATAATGTGCATAAAGTAAACTGACAAAGTGAAGATATTAATGAGTGAAAAATAAATAAAAATACAAATAAATATTAAAAATATGAAAGAGAATAAATATAATAAGAAGGTGCTTCGTGCTGATGTGAATGTCTATTTCTGTAATTCACAGAGTGATCCACTCAAACTGTGCTCCGGATTTTTAGAAACACCTTATTATATTTATCCTCTTTTATATTTTTCATATTTATTTTTATTTATTTTTCACTCATTAATATCTTCACTTTGTCATGATCCAATTTGCTACAGCAGGGAAAAAATTCCTTCCTGATCCCCTGAGAGGCAATCGTATATTCCCTGGATCAACTTTACCTATAAATGTTAGTACCCAGTTATGTTATGTACATTTAGGAAAGTATCCAGGCCTTTCTTAAAGCAGTCTATTGAGCTGGCCAGAACCACCTCTGGAGTCTATTCCACATTTTCACAGCTCTTACTGTGAAGAAATCTTTCCGTATTTGGAGATGAAATCTCTTTTCCTCTAGACGTAAAGAGTGCCCCCTTGTCCTCTGTGTTGAGTGAATAACTCAACACCAAGTTCACTATATGAACCCCTTATATATTTGTACATGTTGATCATATGCCCCCCCTTAATCTCCTCTTCTCAAGATAAATTCAGTTTTTCTAATCTTTCCTCATGTGATTGCAAAAAAATTGCATTTTTTATCATGAAAAAAAAAGACATTTTTCCAACTTCATCATTAAAAATGATGTTGCCCACACACCATCGTTTATGAAAAATGATGAACAAAGCGACGGCACTCTAAAGGGGAAGTTCTATTCGCCTTGAGGCTGCTTTTAGCTGGTTACTTGTTAGTAAAAGACGATTTGTGCTTTTTTGTCTGTTACAGCGTGATGAATGTGCTTACTCCATTATGAATGGTAGTTTTACCTCCCGTCTCAAAACTTGCTTCTGGGCATGTGCGGGTTTAAAACGTCATTTTTGCCCACACACGATCAGTTTTTATGACACAAAAAATTACATTTTAAAAAATGACATAAAAAATTGAAGCATGTTCTAATTTTTTTTGGTCATTTTTCAGAAGACAAAAAACGATGTTTTGCCCACACACGATCATTTTAATTGACATTTTTATGTGTGTACAGGGCATAAGGGAAAGGGCTAGAGGGCTGCAAATGGCAGCAACATGTCGGTAAGAGCATGGAAAGTACTCTGCAAATAAATGTGGATAGGGAAATAACTTAAAATAACATAAAAAAAAAAAAAATTATCTTGACCTAGGAGGACGAGGTCCATATGGAATTGGAGGTTGAGGTGGCGGTGGATGTGGCGGTGTAGGTGGAAGCGGCGGTGGAGGAGGACGAGGTAGCTAACACAGCATGTTTTGGTTTTTAATTGATTTATTTTTTAAATTAGGGCACACCCCAAAAGAGTGAGAAAGATCTAGGGTTGCCACCTCATCCCTTTAAACCCGAACACATAGTAATTACACAGGTTCTGGGGCTGATTTAATGTCGGTAAGGCACCAAGTGAGTTTAATTAGCAGCACCTTAATCAGCCAGAGAACCTGTGTAATTAATATGTTTTTCCTTTTAAAGGGATGAGGTGGCAACCCTAGAAAGATCAGAAAAACAAGAATGGCTGGGTAAGGCCGGCCCGGTGTCTACAGATCTGCACAAGGTACGGACAAGTCCTGTGGGATCCATGCCTGGTTCATTTTAATGAACGTGAGCTTGTCCACATTGTCGGCTGCGCTTGTCTGTGATAACGCCCCCTGCTGTGCTAAAGCACGTTCAGATAATACACTGGCTGCAGAATCTAAAGTGTTTATCTCACACGTACAGATATGGAGGAAAAACTGCAAACACTGGGGGAAACACTGCAAAATATGTTTTTTGCACCACACTGGGTGTTTTTTTAATAGAACAACAGAAGAACAGTAGCTAAAGTGTTTATCTCACACTTACAGATATGGAGGAAACACGGCAAACACTGGAGGAAACACTGCAAAATATATTTGTTTGCCCTAAATGGATGTTTTTTGAATAGCACAATAGAAGAAAAGTATATACAGGTTGTATCTCACAGGAACATATGCAGTGCTGGTGCAATATGCAGAGTATCTCACAGGAACAGATGCAGTGCAGCTGCAATTTGATTTGTGAACCAGGACTGACTCCTATATAATTCTCTCCCTCAGATCAGCAGGAACCTTGCCCTAAACTATCTCATGCAGAGTATCTCACAGAAAGAAATGCAGTGCTGGTGTAGATTTCTGAAGCAGGATAGTCCTATCTAAATCTCTCCCTCAGATCAGCAGGAACCTTGCCCTAAACTATCTAATGCAGAGTATCTAACAGAAAGAAACGTTGCTGGTGTAGATTACTGAAGCAGGAGAGTCCTATCTAAATCTCTCCCTCAGATCAGCAGGAACCTTGCCCTAAACTATCTAATGCAGAGTATATCACAGAAAGAAACGTTGCTGGTGTAGATTTCTGAAGCAGGATAGTCCTATCTAAATCTCTCCCTCAGATCAGCAGCAGCCTTTCCCTACCCTAGCTAATGCAGAGTGACGAGCTGTGCTATGTGCCTCTAGCTTATATAGAGGCTGGGTCACATGCTTGGTCACATGCTGCGCTGGCCAATCACAGCCATGCCAATAGCAGGCATGGCTGTGATGGCTTCTAGGTAAAACAAGTAAAACAAATGGTGATTGGCTGCCCTGCAGCGCACCATTACATTGCCGAACACTGGACCTGAACCCAAACTTTCAGCAAAATGTCCGGGTTCGGGTCCGGGTACAAAAAAAAACAAAGTCTGTTCACTCAACCCTAATCCCAGACCCAATATCATTTAGATATTAAAAAGTAAGGGTCCCAACACTGAACCTTGGGGTACACCACTGATAACCTTAGACCATTCAGAGTAAGAATCATTAACCACTACTCTCTGAATTCTGTCTTTTAGCCAGTATTTTATCCATTTACAAACTATTTCCAATCCTGTAGACCTTACCTTACACATGAGCCGTGTGTGCGGAACTGTATCGAATGCTTTTGCAAAATCCAAGTATACCACGTCCACCGCCACCCCTCTGTCCAGGGTTTTACTTACCTCTTCAAAAAAAGAAATCAGGTTTGTCTGTCTAAGGCCCCGTACACACGACCGGATCGATCCGCTGGGATTGATCCGCGGATCAGTTCCAGCAGATAGATCCGGTCGTGTGTACAGCCTAGCGGACATTTTCAGGCGGATAAAAATCCAGCCGACGGATTCCCGGCGGATAAAAATTTCTTAGCATGCTAAGAAATCTATCCGCTGGAATCCAGTCCAGCGGACTGATCCGGTCGTCTGTACAGACTCACCGGATCAGTCCGTCCGCTCCCATCCCTCGCATGCGTCATAATGATTCGACGCATGCATGGAAGTATTTACCTTCCAGGGTCGCGCACGTCGCCGCATCATTTTGCGGCGAAGGCGTGGCCACGTCACCGCGGATGTATTCCGGGGGGATTTTGATCTGATGGTGTGTACAGCCATCAGATCAAAATCCGCCAGAGGATTTATCCACTGGAAACAGTCCGGCGGACCGTTTCCAGCAGAAATCCTCTCGTGTGTACAAGGCCTAAGGTTTCTAATCTTAGAAAGTATTATTTTACTGAAAGGGTAGTTAATGCTTGGAAAAGACTTCAAGCTGAGGTATCGAGTCAGTCAACACTAAGTGGATTTAGACATGCTTGGGACAAACATAGATCTATACTCAGACAAAAAAGTAAAAACAAAATATAAACCAAACATACAGTATATAAATATGTTATGATTTTATTTTCCAGAATACAGAATCTTTGCAAACTGTTCACACAATATCACCCGCGGCATAGGTGAAACTTGTGGATTAAACCCTGCAGAGGACCCCCGTTTTAGCTATACAGGTCTATGGTTTTCAACAAATGAATTGTTTTATAAGGAACTTTTGGATAAGTACTGCATGAGCCCATCGGCCAAAGGTAATTTTTCTCTTTCTTTTCAAATACATCAAGAAAAACAAAATCCATCACTAACAAGCAAACTTTTTTTACATAATATACACTGTATATGTAGCACTACCCCCGAAGGAGCTGCTGGTTTGTTTTGGGTGGCACGTTACCTCTGTATCTCCGCCATCTAGGGTACTGGATGAGAGCTGCAATAAAGGGAATGTCCACACGACAGGTGTCTTTTCTGTGCTTTTATTACCCAACAGGGTAAAATGGTAGAAGTAAATGGAAGGTGAAGAGATAGCAGAATGGAAGATAGCAAATTCAGGTGTAACTGGATAGGGAAACAGTGCTGCTTCCAACGACAACTTTACATCGCCACTCTAGCCAGAGTGGGTACAGTGCATCTGGACAGGCCTCTCTCACCAGCCTGACAGCCCGAGTGTCACTCAAACTTTGGATTAAGTCTCTGCCACAGACCCTCCCAAAGGTTGGAGACAATTGTGGTCCGGAATCCTCTTTTAGTAGATTCAGCACCCGGATCTCCTTCAGGTAGTTTTAGTCAAATCAGCAACTGACAGGCGACCAACGTCCAGCCTCTCAGAACCAAGGTTGTCCTCCATTGAATGGACAGGTCCCTCCTGGAACACCAGCCTTGTGCTTGGTATCCTTCGGACGGACTACTCATCAGCCAGCTTCCTTCAATTGGACGGACAGCTCAGGACCACCTTCAAATTAGGGACCCAGTCAACTACTGGGCCCACGCAGCAGATCAATTGCTCCTGGCAAACGTGGTCCCGGAACCAGGAACACTGCGACACACCCCACCCAGGAGGGCCATTCGCGGGGGTGTGGTGGAATGGCTACCCAGATGGTGGGCGCCACACGAGGAAGCCCCCCGAGAAAATGGCATCTGCCCCTAAATACCCCTAGAAATATCCAACCGCACTTGAATCCACTGCTGCCACCTGTCGACCTGGGACGGGACTCACTCCCCAGGCAACGACAGCATGCACAATCAGCACTAGCTTTTCTGTAAGTGCACTTACCAGATGTTTTATGTGTTCCTCCTGGTGAGAATAAAGGTTAGTCTCTTCACCCTCCTTATACTGTCTTTTTTGTGCTGGTCTTCCCATAAGGATTTCATATGGAGACAAGCCGTCTTTGGGTTTGGAGTAGTACGGATTTGAAATAACACTCCTGGTAGGAAGTGCAACCAATTCGTCAAAGTTCCAGCGGTGGCCTTTTTTAATTTGTCTTTTATGTTACGATTCATCCGCTCTACTACGCCTGCACTTTGGGGATGGTAAGCTATGTGTAGTTTCCATTAAAAGCCTAAAATCTTTGTTAGTTCTTTGGTGAGTTAGAAGGTAAATGCGGGGCCCTGATCTGAAGAGATGATTTGTGGTAATCCATACCTACAAATCCAGTGATTAATTTTTTCCCTAGCAGTGATACCTGCTATTTCTCCTGTAGTTGGTATTGCTTCGACCCATCCTGAAAACCTGTCAACATTCACTAACAGATATTTAACCACTTCCATACCAGGTACTTACGCAGCTTCCCGCCCAAGCCAATTTTCAGCTTTCAGCACTGTCGCACTTTGAATGGCAATTGCGCGGTCATGCTACACTGTACCCAAACAAAATTGGCGTCCTTTTTTCCCCACAAATAGAGCTTTCTTTTGGTGGTATTCGATCACCTCTGCGATTTTTTTTTTTGCGCAACAACTAAAAAAAGGCTGAAAATTTGGAAAAAAAATTACGTTTTTATTTTTTTCTGTTAATTTTTTTGTAAATAAGTTTTCTCTTTCAATTACGGGCACTGATATGGCGGCACTAATGGGCACCGATGAGATGGCACTGATGGACATCGATGAGGTAGTACTGACGGGCACAGATGAGGTGGCACTGATTGGCGGCGCTGGTATGCGACACTGATGGGCACACATAGGCGGCACTGATGGGCACACATAGGCGGCACTGATGGGCACACATAGGCGGCACTGATGGGCACACATAGGCGGCACTGATGGGCACTCATGGGCGGCACTGGGCACTCATAGGCAGCACAGATGGGCACTCATGGGCGGCACTGATGGATACTTATGGGTGGCACAGATGGGCACTGATAGGTGGGCACTGGGCATGGATGGGCACTGTGGGGTGGCACTGATGGACACTGGGGTGGCACTGATGGACACTGGGGTGGCGCTGATGGACACTGGGGTGGCAGCACTGATTTTTGCCAGGTTGCCAGTCAGTGCCCATTTGTGGGCACTGACTGGCATCTTTTTTCTTTATGCTTTTTTTTTTATTTTATTTTTAGACTTTTTTTTTTTTTTTTTTTTTTCTGTCATTTTTTTTTTTTTTTGCCCACCCTGGTGCTCCAGGGTGGGCATCCAGGGTGGGCAGTGTGGCGATCCGAGGGGGGGCTGCGCTGATAAACAATCAGCGCGAACCCCCCCTGTCAGGAGAGCCGCCGATCGGCTATCCTCTACTCGCGTCTGTCAGACGCGAGTGAGGAAGAGCCATCGACGGCTCTTCCTGTTTACATCGTGATCAGCCGTGGTTGGACACGGCTGATCACGTGGTAAAGAGTCTCCGCCGGAGGCTCTTTACCGAGATCGGAGATGCAGGGTGTCAGACTGACACCCCGCATCACCGATCGCCGCGATGCGCGCCCCCATGGGCGCGCGCGGCATGAAATCCTGCAGGACGTTCTAGAACGTCCTGTCAGGATTTCATAACCACTTCCCGGACGTAAATCGGCCATAGGCCGGGCGGGAAGTGGTTAAGATTCCCTTTTTGTTTAGGCATATGGGTGAAATCAATTTGCAAATTTTGTAAAGGGCCTAGTGGTGGGGGAAAATGCCCATGTTTTCCATGTGCCTTTTCTTGTACATTATTTTGGGCACAGGTGAGACATGAATATACCAGAGCTTGGACAATGTCTGAAATTTTCCTAGTTACAAAATATTTTTTATATCGGGCTAGAGTGGCTTTTCTTCATATATGGCCAGGCCATGTAAGTAGGAGATTAATAGTGGAGCCACAGCTTCAGGGACTCCTAATTTCCCATCTGCCGTAGTCCACAGACCATTATGATCCTTTTCAATCCCTCACTTTCCCAGAAAGTCAGATCCAGCTCGCTTGCCTTACCTTGAAGTTGTGTAACAACCATTGCAAAATCTGGGGAATCAAAATCCTGCATCAAAAACAAAGTTGTTGTCTTTGGTGCGGCTTGGAGTGCTACCTGCTTGGATATTTTATCTGCTAGTGCATTACCTTTTGCTATTGGAGTTTTATCATAGTTATGAGCGGTTACCTTGATAACATTAATCTTTGCAGGTAAAAGTAGGGCTTTCAGTAGCTCATCAATGAGCTGTTTATTAGCTATTAGCTTATTATCCGCTGATCGATAAGCTCTTTTCTGCCAAATTAGTTCTTAATCATGTACAACCCCAAAGGCATATCTGCTGTCAGTGTAGATATTAACATTTTGATTCTCAAAAAGTTGGCATGCCCTGGTTAAAGCAATAAGTTCTGCTTGCTGAGTCGATGTAGCTTCCAAAGGCTTTGCTTCAATTACTATATCTGGTAACATTACCACAGCATAACCTGTCTGGAAGGTAAAGTCAGTTGGCTTAGTACAGCTGCCATCTACATAAGCATTTAGATACCCTTCATTAGGAATATCGGTAAGATCCTTCCTAGGTGATGTGGTGTCATGTAATGTTTGATTACAATCAGTGCTTTAAGTGGGCCAAAAGAGGTGCCGGTACTCCCCCCCCCAATACTGATATATATATATATATATATATATATATATATAATGAGCTCTCATGGAGGTAACATGGAGGGAGGGAGCTAACAGAAATGAAAATTGTCCATCACCACCAATAAAATGGTATTTCCAATTGCCATCAAATTACGTTTTTTCCTGACCTACCTTGTGGCAGCAGAGCGAGGCAGGCACTGAAGTCGGCGGGCAAATGGGAGGTCTGGTCTAGCACACGGCCTGGCTCCGCTGCTCTCACAGTAACTGACTGACTCGTCTCCACCCCCCGGGAGCAGGCTGAGCTTGACTCAAGCACGTAGCCGACGCCGCCCGCACGGCCGCGGAGACTACAACTCCCATGATAATTAGCGGCACTGTGGCGACGTCACATGACAATAACAGTCATGATTCCGTCATTCATCGCCGCAGACGGATCGCGGACAGCCGCGGCGGCTATTGTTTCGCGGTCTGTCTGCAATACAAACAGACAACATTACTTGGGGGGGCACACAGTAAAATTGGGGGGGACGTGGCCCGCTCAGGCCCCACCCTGGAGACGCCCCTGACTACAATGCTGTAGCTAGCTCTCCACTGCGTTCCGGTACCGGAAACCCACGTACTGGGCGCACGGAGAGGTGCTGGTACTCTCCAGGGCCATTTTTGGAAGTGGCGGTACTGAGTACCGCCGCGTTCCGGCCCACTTAAAGCACTGATTACAATCATGTAGAGTTGTGAGGTTCTGTGAATCCCCTGTAATTTTCAACAGGGAATGTAACATTCTTAATGCTGGGGTGGTTTCTGAGCATGATTTTACTGTTAAATTGTCTGTGTTCATCAAAATTATTTCATACCCACTCATCCTTTGTGCTTTCATATGTTGGGTAGACATATTTTGTAAAAGGGAAGTGACTGAATGCGTTGTGTAAAGGGTTAATGGTGTTCCTAAGGTTATTTTATTTGCCTCTTTTACTGCCATAGCACTGGCTGCCAGGGCTTGTAGACAATTGGGCATTCCCTGCACCTGATTGGGTAATTTCTTGGATAGGTACACTACTGGTCTTTGACTTCCCCCGTGTTCTTGTGCCAATACAGCTGCAAAAGCATCCCCTGAGACTACACAGTGCAACGAGAAAGGTTTTTCATATGAGGGTAATCCAAGTGCAGGGGCACAGGTTAGGGAATTAATTAGATATTGAAAAACCTTTAACATGGAGTCGCCCCACTCAACCAGCTTTGGGGATGTCATTAAAGTGGCCTGCCTCAAAATGGAATCAAAATAGGAGAAATCGTGAATCCACTGTCGACAGTAGACGATTGTGCCAAGGAAGGACAGTAGTGCTGCCTTTGTTACCGGAGGTGTGAGGGAGGCTAATGCTCTGACTCTGGCGGGTGATACCTTCCTTTCTCCTTGTGCAATGATACACCCTAAGTATTCCACCTCGGGCCTGCACCACTGGATCTTTTTCCGAGACGCCAAGTGACCTTTCGAGGCGAGGTGGTCTAACATGTGCCTCGAGTCTACCTCAAAATTTTCCTTGCTCTCATTACACACCAGTAAGTCGTCCATGTATTGGAGCAGAATGGATCCATTCTTGGGCTCCCAGTCATCTAGAAGGCATCAGGACTATCCACAAAGCCCTGAGGGAGCCTAGTCCAGGTTAATTGCCTAGTCCAGGTTAATTGCACTGAAAGGCAAAGATATTTTCACTTTCCCAATCCACCGAATGGAAAAGAACGCATTCGATAAATCTATCACCGTATAGCACCGTAAAGTAGAGGGAATTGCTACAAAAATAGCAGTGATGTCTGCCACAAGGGGGGGTATGGGGTATAACCGCCTTATTTACCCCTCTGAGATCTTGCACTAATCTCCATGTGCCATTTGCTTTTTTTACTGGATTGATCGGTGTGTTCCATGGACTGACTGTGGGCCTTAAAATATCCTCCCCTATGTATTCCTGAATTAAGGGTTCTATCCCTGTCTTTTTTTCTTCTGTGAGTGGTTATTGTTTATCAAAACAAGGTCTGTATTGCAGGTGTAGTGTTGGAACATATGGTGTACAATTAATTAGTCCCACAGAGGACTTAGATAGCACCCATATGGGATGTGTTTCAAGGTCTGTAGTGTCCTTTCCAGTCTTGATACTATGGGTTTGTCAGTTCACAATTGGAGGATCTGGCTTGAAGGTTACCCTCTTTGTCAAAAATTATGATAACCTGTAGTTGAGACATTAGATCCCTTCCCATAAGGGGAACTGGACAAGCAGGTAATACTGCAAAGGTCAGCTTTGCTACGACTTTTCCTTTCATGGAGGAAACTTCTAAAAGCGATGTTATCTTATGTGTCACATCAGTCCCATTTATTCCCATTGAGCATCCCTCAATACATTCTGCGGTGATAAATTTTGGATCTGTTAAGCAACTTGTAGTTGCCCCCGTGTCCGCGAGAAACACAACCAGTTCTCGGTTGACCTTCAAAAAAATGGAGACAAAATGCAATACCAAGGGTGGGACATGCTCTGGGCACCCCTATTGTCCACTCTGTCCATTTTGTCCACCCCTGGGTGGGCGAAATGGGTTATTGTTGGGCATGGGGATTAATGGTGGGATATTTGTTTGTGTTTGTTGACCTGGCCAGTCCATCTGCAATAGATCCTCTTGCCTTTGTCTAACCTCAGCTTGCGGAGGAGAAGTCCTTGATCCATTTCCCCTTCTTGGTCCCTCAATCCCTCTTATCCCTCTTCTTTCATATTGTTCCCCTCTGGGTTGTTCCCTCCTTCATTGTAATTGAGGAGACTCAAAACGAGGATAACTATAACTGTCTTTAACATTTTCACACATTTCTGCAAAATATTAGCAAATACATTTTTTTTCAGCAATTGTGGTTTCTTTGCTCTTAGCCGCAAGCTTATATGTTTCCTGTCTTCTCATGCAGTTCAGCCTTATATGCAAACTTAAAACATTTAATTTAAAAGTTAACTAGAAAAGCTAAAATTTCTGGGGAAATTGTGTGAGGTGTTCTTGCCTCCACCAGTACTCCTGACTGGAGACAGTGCCCCTGGAGATGTAAATGTGATTCAACAGTGTGTCGATCCATTTCGATCCATTGCCCCAATCAAAAACTGCCTCATCAAAAACTACCCCATCAAAACAGCCCCATCAAAACGGCCCCATCAAAACTGCACCATCCTATTTGCCCCATCCTATTGCCCCATCAAAAACTGGTTGCTATGGACTGGTTTCTATGGACTGGTTGCTATGGAGGGTTGATATTGACTGGTTGCTATGGACTGGTTGCTATGGACTGGTTGCTATGGACTGGTTGCTATGGAGGGTTGCTATGGACTGGTTGCTATGGACTGGTTGCTATTGACTGGTTGCTATGGACTGCTTGCTATGGAGGGTTGCTATGGACTGGTTGCTATGGACTGGTTTCTATGGACTAGTTTCTATGGACTGGTTGCTATGGACTGGTTGCTATGGAGGGTTGCTATGGACTGGTTGCTATGGATGGTTGCTATGGACTGGTTGCTATGGATGGTTGCTATGGATGGTTGCTATGGAGGGTTGCTATGGACTGGTTGCTTTGGATGGTTTCTATGGACTGGTTGCTATGGAGGGTTGCTATGGACTGGTTTCTATGGACTGGTTGCTATTGACTGGTTGCTATGGACTGGTTGCTATGGACTGGTTTCTATGGACTGGTTGCTATGGAGGGTTGCTATGGACTGGTTGCTATGGAATGGTTGATATGGACTGGTTGCTATGGATGGTTGCTATGGAGGGCTGCTATGGATGGTTGCTATGGAGGGCTGCTATGGACTGGCTGCTATGGACTGGCTGCTTTGGATGGTTTCTATGGACTGGTTGCTATGGACTGGTTGCTATGGAGGGTTGCTATGGAGGGTTGCTATGGAGGGTTTCTATGGACTGGTTGCTATGGATGGTTGCTATGGACTGGTTCATATGGATTGGTTGCTATGGACTGGTTGCTATTGACGGTTTCTATGGACTGGTTGCTATGGATGGTTGCTATATGCAGAGTATGCTAGTATGCTAGTATGCAGAAGTTACGCAGAGCCAAAAAAACAGAGCCAAATCCCCTCTGTGTTGTGTGGGAGGAGCTAGAATTTACCTCACAGCTGTGTGTGAGGAGTTATAATTCACTGCATTTCCTAGGAAGCCAATGTTTATATGCAGCCTCTAAGCACAGACCAGACATTCTTGCCCTTTTTGAATACGTGTCCTTCTTCAAACGGTTTTATTTTAAAAACTATAAATCGTACAGCGAAGATCTTTATATTGTGAGAATCACAAGACCCAAACCTACAGTTTGATGCAGTATGTCTCTGAAATATTAAAATTGAAGGCACAGTCGCAGTTTAAATATTACCCTTCAAATTTTAGGTGTCTAGACTGTAACTTCAATGGAAGTCAATGGAGGTCAAAGGATGGCGTGAGTTGCAAACAAATGGTCATATTGTGAAAACGATCAAGACGATGGCTTAGCCGTGGACAGGTGTAGTGGCAGCAGGGATAGCTGAACGTTTTGATATAAGGTTTGTGTAGGTCGGCTTGAAAATGAGGGAGTGGTGGCAGTTTAGAAATCATGTCCTGATTTTTCAGTTTTTGTCATGTCACACTCTAGATTCACCATTCATTCCTATGGGACAAAGACGATATTACACGAATGATTCGTCAAAACGTTCCACAAAGTAATAGCAATCCGATCGGGAGCAATCCGCACGTTTCGGTATATTACTTGTCTATGTAGTGTAAAAACTGTGGGAGGAGTTAGGGTGGCAAATTTGGCTATAATAAGAATAATAATATATATGTGAGATAACAATAAGTGCTCTTGCTATGCAAGACCACTTAATAAGAGTTCAAAATAATAGGCATAATATGAAAGTTATTTTAAAGCTGATATGATATCATAAAGGGTAACCCCACATATGATATCATAAAGGGTAACCCCACTTTCATATCACAAGCGACAAAGACTGCTGTGCCTCTAAAAAGTGATCCACGGGTGGGTGGCTTTTCAGAGAGATAGGGACTCAAGTAATCATGAAAAATGGAAAAAGTCTTTAAAATGTGGCATTGGACACGCTTTTTTAACCACTTGCTTACTGGGCACTTAAACCCCCCTCCTGCCCAGACCACTTTTCAGCTTTCAGCGCTGTCACTATTTGAATGACAATTGCGCGGTCATACAACACTGTACCCAAATTACATTTTTATAATTTTTTCCCCACGAAAAGAGCTTTCTTTTGGTGGTATTTTATCACCTCTGCTGCTTTTTATTTTTTGCTAAAAAAATAAAAAAGACCGAATAAAAAAAAAAATACAAAACCATTTCATATTTTGTTATAACATTTTGCAAACGGGTAATTTTTCTCTTTCATTGATGTACGCTGATCAGTGTTGTTCATCTTCTTTTTAAAAAGTAACTAGTTACAATTACAAGTTACTTGACCGAAAAAGTAAGTGAATTAGCGACTCAGTTACTTTTTAGGCAAAGTAACTAGTTACTCGGAAAAGTAACTGAGAATTTTATTTTAAATTTTCTACAATGAAAGTACGTTCTATAACATCTTTAATATCAAAGATGTTTATATTAACTTATTGAAGCTTAAAAACACCATATACAGTATTTTAGAACAGTTCATATTTATTTGAACCCAATTCAATAGATTGCAGTGGCGCAGCCTGCCATAGATCATATGAATGATATGCACATAAACATAGAAAATAAATAAATATTTAAAATAAAATTCAAGTGCAAAATTAAGACACACAAATGTAAACGTTGCTAAAAAGAAACAAAGGAAAATCTGGCCTTTAATTAGTGCAATTATCTGTATAATAGTGTTAAAAGAAACAAAGGAAAATCTGGCCATTAGTGCAAATCTCTGAAACGGTATATTAAGCCTACTAGTGCACAATAAATGGAACTTTTGTTACTGTACTGAATAGTTAAGAGTTGGAAAACACTATCCAACTCTTAACTATTTAATCAGTACATTAACAAAACTTATGTTTTTTTGTGCACTAGTAGGCTGAATATACAGTTACAGAGATTTGCACTAATGGCCAGATTTTCCTTTGTTTCTTTTTAAACAAGTATACAGATACAGATAATTAATTGCATTAATTAAAGGCCAGATTTTCCTTACTTTCTTATACTAATAAGAAACAAAGGAAACTCTCAACTTTAATTAGTGCAATTATCTGTATCTGTATAATACTGCAGTGCACAATAAACAGAACACTATCCAACTCTCCATATAGATTAACATGTTGTTTGTTGTCTGAAAACAAACAATACTTTAATCTGTACTGAAATACTCCTCTCAGTCATCATCTAACAACTAAACCAGTGGTTGTAACGTAGGAGGAGAAGCTTTTCAAATTTTTGGTCTGACAGTCTGTTCCTCTTTTACATTGCCTAATTGTAAAGCTTAAAATACTCCAATTATCTGTCTATAAATATATAACAGGCTTATAGACAGATAATTGGAGTCCTTAAGCTTTAGGCTTCATTTCCACTGGCGTTTTTACAGCCACTTTTCTGAGCGTTTTTTACAGCTTAACCTCTTCCATACAGGGCAGTTATACACACTTCCATACCAGGCCTATTCTGGCACTTCTCTCCTACATGTACAAATCATAATTTTTTTGCTAGAAAATTACGCAGAACCATCAAACATTATATATATTTTTTTAGCAGACACCCTAGGGAATAAAACGGCGGTCATTGCAACCTTTTATCTTGCACGGTATTTGCGCAATAATTTTTCAAACGCCTTTTTTTTGGAAAAAAATTGTTTCATGAATTAAAAAAATTAAAAAACAGTGAAGTTAGCCCAATTTTTTTGTAAAATAGGAAAGATGATGTTACACCGAGTAAATAGATACCTAACATGTCACGCTTTAAAATTGCGCACACTCATGGAATGGCGCCAAACTTCGGTACTTAAAAATCTCCATAGGCAACACTTTGAAATTTTTTACAGGTTACCAGTTTAGATTTACAGAGGAGATCTAGTGCTAGAATTGTTGCTGGCACTCTAACGCACGCGGCGATACCTCACATATGTGGTTTAAACGGCGTTTACATATGTCGGCGGGACTTGCGTGTGCGTTCGCTTCTGCGCGCAAGCTACCGGGGACAGGGGCGTTAAAAAAATAAATTTTATTTCTTTTTTTATTTTTATATATTTATTTCTTTTTTTACACTTTTTTTTTTAATTTTTATTTTTTTTGATCACTTTTATTCCTATTACAAGGAATGTAAACATCCCTTGTAATAGGAATGTGTGTGACAGGTACTCTTTATGGAGAGATGCGGGGTCAATAAGACCCCACATCTCTCCTCCAGGCTGGAAAGCATGAAATCGGTGAAAAAAAATTCACCGATCTCATGCTTGCTGTTGCTTAGCAGCCGCAATCGCGGCTTTGTTTACTTACGGGACCCGGGCGTGACGTCATCACATCGCGCCCGGGTCCTCCGACGGTCATAGAGATGACTGGTGACCATCTGGTCACCAGTCATCTCTATGCTTCCTGCGAGCGCCGGACGATTCGTTCTCCGGGCCCCCGATGGCACGGGAGAGCCCGGAGAAGCACCGTATGGCGGCGGGAGGGGGGGGATGTCCCCTCCCGCCGCCTGTAAGAACGATCTAGCGGCGGAACCGCCGCTATGATCGTTCTTACGTTGTGCAGAATCGCCGGCACAAGAGAAGGATATCTGAATGATGCCTCTAGCTGCAGGCATCATTCAGATATCCCCCCCACAAAGCCCAGGACGTCATATGACATCCACTCTGAACGGCAGAGGTTCTTTGTGGACGTCATTTCACTATGAGCTGGTAGGGAAGTGGTTTTTGAGCTGCAAATGGCATAGGCGTTTTTGAGCTGTAAAAAAAACGCAGGGCCAGGGCGTTCTGAAGCTCCAGAGTAGAGCTGTAAAAACGCCAGACGTTAAAAACGCTCAAAAACGCGCGAAAACGCTCAAGAACGCTTCCGCGGCATTTTTAAAGCTGCAGCTCACAAAAAAAAAAAATTTTTTTTTTTTTTTTTTTTTTTTACAAAATAAGCATGGACAGGCATTTTTAAGCTGTAAAAAAGGCTAACAACAGTGGCTGTAAAAACGCCAGTGGAAATGAAGCCTAACAATTACAATCAGCAGCAGTCACACACACAGTGTCAGCTCAGGCAGTAGCACAAAGTTCATATTTTGCCACACCAGGCCTAAGGCCTTAGGCCTGGCCTGGTGTGGCGAAATATGAACTTTGTGCTACTGACTGAGCTGAGCTGTCGCACCGTGACCTGAGCGCTCCCCCCCCCCCCCAATTCCAATCGGCTCCTCATCTCACGGTTTCTCACCTGTGCTGGAACTTGTTTCAAGTTGGAACCTGGATGCGCAGGGGGCGGTCGCGGTCGGTGCTGCACGGTCAGGTGCACCTCACCTCCTGTCTCTCTCTGCTCTGCTGGGCGCTGGCTTGCGCAGGGCAGCAGGGCCACAGTGTTGGCTGCTTCACTTCTGTTGCCGCCTGGTGGTGCCGGTTCTGGACGGTCCACTCTGACTTGCGCCGCTTGGCGCTTGTGCTGGCCTGGCCTCAGGCCTGAGGCCTCGGTCCGGTCCGTGGTGTAGAGCGGGTCACTCTCTCCTAGTAGTCCGACTCCTCGTCACGGGCGGCTCACACGGGTGAGGCTCAGGGAGGTGATGATCGCTTGGATTCGTCGTCGAATCCCGACTCCCGGTCCGACAGACCGACACACTCACTGTCTGTCACGTGTCACGGTCTGAGACTGGCAGACTGCAAACGGCCGCGGGCGGGACTTGGGAGACTCCAGGGGCACGTGCATGCGCCAAGCAAAGCCACTGCCACTTGTGATTGGGTGGTTGACTCTGTCTGTCAGAACTCATCACATGCATTCATGTCAAAGAAGTTAATGATTGGTCGCCGGCGGGCATGTGACTCTCAGTGTGGGTGGCGCTGGGCAGTGACTCTCAGTGTGGGTGGCCCTGAGGGGCAATCGTTACGTAACGGCGTTTATTTAAACGCCGTTACTTACAACACTGACGCTGATGAGGTTGCACTGATGGGCACCGATAGGCAGCACTGATGGGCACCGATGGGCTGCACTGATGGGCACCGATAAGGCGGCACTTGTCCACCCCTGGGTGTGAACCATCTACATAGAGGGCAATGGTATTTCTCCCCTCCAGCGTATCGAGTGTCGAGCGTTGGGCGTAAATATGCTAAGGTGTGAATGGAGCCTAAGGCCAGGTTCACACTTGTCCGACAAACGCTCCTACATTGGGAGCTCATGTAGCATGACGTGTGAAAATCAATGTTTCCCTATGAGAGCCGTCTTAACTGGTCCGACACAAGTCGGTCCGACTTTAAAAATGCTCCCTGTACTACTTTGGTCTGACATTGATCCTACTTCAGCCCATTGAATATCATTGAAGTCGGACCAAAGTAGGAGCCTTGTCCTTACCATCCGACTTTTGACATCTGACATGTGATTACAGCAGCAGTAAAAGGAATTTATCTCACTCTGGGATTGTTTTGATTGGTCAAAGAACAAGTCAGACTATCACAAAATCGGATCAAAGTAGTATCCTGTTAATGAAAGTAGGATGGATGTAGGACCAATGTAGGATCAATGTAGGACCAATGTAGCAGAGCAAAGTAGGATGAAAGTCGTGTAGTATAGTGTGAACCCAGCCTAAGACATAAGCACACGTCTAGCTTACGTCCTGCTGCAGCTAAGCACACACCTAGCTTCTATCTTGCTGCTCCAACAGTAATCACCTCTGCCTCCTGCAGAGATGCATCCACTCTGTGACTTCTCTCACAGAGCTTTGGGAGTCACCTGACTCCTATCACAGACCTCCTGTCTGTGGGGTGGGGCCCTGAATGCTGTTCAGGTCAGACTTAAAAAGCCCAAGCCACATTTGGCGTAAAGCAGCCATTTCTCCCACAGCACAGGGTCCCATCCTCACAGTGGGAAAAAGACCAGGGGCTTCAGCCCGAAGTCCAGGGCTGGAAATGGGTGGGGGGGGGGTGTTGTATGTGGTATGGCGCTTTTTTTGGGCTTGGCGAAGCTCTGCAGTTTCATTGGGTCAGGTCTTTGTTGTTTATGTCGGCAGTCTGGGAACCTGAACAGAAGGGTTTGTGGAGGGACTGCAAGTCCCAGCATCCTTTATAGTGTTTCACTACTTCCTAGTCATCAGTGGAGCGCTAGGCAAATTGAAATACTCGTGTGAATGATTTTTACCTCCCAGGAACATTTTTGTCATTTCCTACAGGCAGTCCTGCGATTCACACATCTCTACTACACTGTATGGCCAAGCTGTGGGCACTCTAATTACAGCAGCTGTCAGCTTATGTCATTAAACTACTAAGGCAATACTCCCCTGTGCTGCTTCCCCCTAAAGCTTCTTCAACGTCTGTCCCTTGGTGGCTGAAACATGTTGGCTTGTCAGGACTGTAATACAGAAAATCTTGAAGTGACTGCGACATGGCGGACACATCGGACAATTTTGACACATTTTTGGGACCATTGTCATTTTCACAGCGAAAAGTGCTATAAAAATGCACTGTTTACTGTGAAAATTACAATGGCAGTGAATGGGGTTAACCACTAGGGGTCAAGTGTGCCCTAGGGAGTGATTCTTACTGTAGGGGCGGCGTGGCTGAACGTGTGATGTCACTGATCGTCGTTCCCTATAACAGGGAGCAGACGATCAGTGACAAGCCACTCGCCTCTCCCCGTTCTTTAGCTCCTGTGACCCGATCGCGCGACACCGGTGGCGATCAGGTCCCGCAGCTTCAGACCGGGTCACGAGCGCGCTCCACGGCTGGGCAATTAAAGGGCAACGTACGTGCCTGTGAGATTCTGCCGACGTATATTGGCGTTGGGTGATCCTCAAGTGGTTAATAAATATATATATATATATATATATATATATATATATATATATATATATATATATATATATATATATATATATATATATATATATATATATATATATATATATATATATATATTCTCTATCATTTGTGCGTGTGTAATAAAATATAGTCTGTGTGTAAATCATTGTTTGACTACAGCACTGCATCCCTTTAGTATTTGGAAATGAAGGGAGATAATTCAACATTTAAGAAAAATGTTGATTCAAATATTGAAACCATATATACATTTGACTTATGGTTGTTGATGTAGTGCTATTATGTTGAAAATCCCAACATGTTTCGCCCATTGGGCTGCTTTGTCTTTCGGTCATTGCGGACAAAACATCCCTGAATAAGCCTAATGGGTGAAACCTGTCATGATTTTCACTTAATACTAATATCAAAGACAATAGGCATTGGGTCATACATGTATATGGTTTTATATGGCTACAATATTTTAATCTAATTTTCTAATACTGAACTAATGACACTGGCTGGAAAGGGGATTACATCAAGGGGCAATCGAAGAGTAAACTGTGTGCCCAACAAGTGTAATGTGTGCTGGTTTTTCTCACAGATCTGGCTGCTTTTTCTCCCTGGACTAATTGTAGGCAGAAGAAACAGCCAGATTGTTTACAAAAACACAGAAAACAAACTGCTGTGATTGGCCACAGCCAAACAAAATCATTGGTTGAAACCTGCCTGGCAAACTCATGCCATGTCCGTTCACACAGCACAGGTCAGTAGGGGGAGCGCATGCTCGGAAACAGGTGGCGACATTCGGGTGCGTTGCCTAGCCTGTAACTGCCGCCCGTCCACCCTGCAGTAAATGGTACTGTAGGCAGACGGCAAATGGTTAAATAGAAGTTCTTGAGAAGTTCCCTGTCCACTGACACATACTCTGATTTTTATTTGGACTGTTTTGCGCAATCCGCTGATCGCCTCCTTGTTTTGTTTCCTTCACAGGAATAGACTTCAAGATCAAAACTGTGGAGTTACAAGGAAAGAAGATCAAATTACAGATCTGGTGAGTGGCTCCTTACCCATAATACGGCACATAGCCAGCCTTTTTATTGCCGATCTCGGATAAGAACCGTAGTCACCCTTCCGTCACCAGATATACATCTGTGCTGCAAAATAAAACAGATTTCTATAGGGGTGATGCAGACACTTCGTAGCGGGTCCAGGATGTTTAAAGTACAAAGAACTCCACCAGTTTCGATGATAAAGTGTACCTGTCAGACTGGCAAAAGTAAAAAGTGGGTCCAGGTAGATGGCAGCATGAGCTGTCCAAATATAGTGCAACGTGTCCCTCCAGGACCACCTTATATTTCAAAAATAAAATTGCTTTGCAAATAGTGACTTTCCTGTGGTCACTGATAGCGTAGCCGTAGTTGTGCCCTCTCCAAGTGATAAATCCAAGGTCTGACGATGGGTAGCTTCAGCACTTGGCATTGCAACATCTCGTGGACCAACCGGGCAAATGTCAGTTTTAAAACCTCCAGATAATAGTCCTCAATCGGTTCCCAGCTTTTACACTGATCTTGGCTTCAGTAATGAAGAAGCCAAATCTCTCCCAAATCAACATGGGTTAAAAAAATATTATGGTTATTTGGTTGTTTTAGAACAAAAACAAAGCTTATCTATAATGAACCAAAAACAAAATCTGCAAAACCTAGAAATGGTTTATATTAATCTTGAAATGTAGTTCTAGGCTTAGCAAATGCAAATCAATTCAATATAGAGTTCTAAGGAAGAGAATTGCCTCTGCCAGATCCTCTTTCATAGAGGCTCTTAAAGCGGTGGTTCACCCTCCTTAACAGTCCAGCATTACATTCGGCATCGTAGCGCGAGCTACAGTATGCCTGTCTGTATTTTTTTATCCCCGTACTCACTGTGCTATTGTACATTGAAGATTCCGACTCCCGCGGAGAATGGGCGTGCCTATGGAGAGGGAGGATGATTGACGGCCGGCTCTGGCACGTCACGCTCCCCGAAGACAGCCGGAGTAGGTCTCGGCTCTTCACGGCGCCTGCGCACAGGCTATGCGCAGGCGCCGTGAAGAGCCAAGCCTATTTCGGCTATTTCCGGAGAAGCGTGACGTGCCAGGGCCGGCCGTCAATCACCTTCTCTCACCATAGGAACGCCCATTCCCCGGAATCTTCAATATACAATAGCACAGTGAGTACCGGGATAAAAAAATACAGACAGGCATACTGTAGCTCGCGCTACTATGCCGAATTAATTTTTTCCTCTAGCATTATTTTTTTTTTTTTTTATATAGGGTGAACCCCCGCTTTAAGTCAGACTTTATTATTTTTAGGGCTGAAAATAATCTTGCGACACTGACTTGGGTGGGTGGCATTGCAGTAACTATTCTGGCCACATCACTAACGATCTCTGGATAAACAAGGATGGCTTCTTCAACAGTAAGTTTTGATGAGCGATCGTACTTTTCAACTTCTTTTAGTGCTTTATAAAACTCCTGTTGGAATTTTTTTATTTGGACACTTACTGGTTCTCTAACATGCGTTCCCTGTAAAAGCAGAACACAACACTATGGAAAGTATAAGTATTGCCGCTCCTAATTGTGCGTTGCGTGCCATATAGTGAAGCACATGAAAAGCGCGCTTCTTCACGGTCACTTAACGTCTTCGTTTTGCGGTTACGTGAGGCACTGCATGCATTGGTCTTTATTCTTACAGTAGAGAAGTCATTAATTATAACTTTTTGTGAATTGGGACATTTAAACTTGCTTTTTTTTTTTTTTTTATTCCAATCTAAATTTAGTAGGAGTCGGTGCATTGTTTGCCGACTCCAGGTACCCAAAATTTCCCCCGACTCCGACTCCTCGACTCCGACTCCACAGCCCTGGCTGCCACCGCCATGTTTCACAGTGGGGATGGTGTGTTCAGGGTGATGAGCTGTGTTGCTTTTACGCCAAACATAACGTTTTGTATTGTTGCCAAAAAGTTCGGTTTTGGTTTCATCTGACCAGAGCACCTTCTTCCACATGTTTGGTGTGTCTCCCAGGTGGCTTGAGGCAAACTTTAAACAACACTTTTTTTGGATATCTTTTAAGAAATGGCTTTCTTCTTGCCACTCTTCCATAAAGGCCAGATTTGTGCAGTATACAGGGACTGATTGTTGTCCTATGGACAGAGTCTCCCACCTCGGCTGTAGATCTCTGCAGTTCATCCAGAGTGATCATGGGCCTCTTGGCTGCATCTCTGATCAGTCTTCTCCTTGTATGAGCTGAAAGTTTAGAGGGACGGCCAGGTCTTTGTAGATTTGCAGTGGTCTGATACTCCCATTTCAATATTATCGCTTGCACAGTGCTCCTTGGGATGTTTAAAGCTTGGGAAATCTTTTTGTATTCAAATCCGGCTTTTAAACTTCTCCACAGCAGTATCTCGGACCTGCCTGGTGTGTTCCTTGTTCTTCATGATGCTCTCTGCACTTTAAACGGACCTCTGAGACTATCACAGTGCAGTTGCATTTATACAGAGACTTGATTACACACAGGTGGATTCTATTTATCATTGGTCATTTAGGTCAACATTGGATCATTCAGAGATCCTCACTGAACTTCTGGAGAGAGTTTGCTGCACTGAAAGTAAAGGGGCTGAATTTTGCACGCCCAATTTTTTATTTTTTTATTTGTTAAAGTTTGAAATATCCAATTTCGTTCCACTTCATGATTGTGTCCCACTTGTTGTTGGTTCTTCAAAAAAAATTAGTTTTATATCTTTATGTTTGAAGCCTGAAATGTGGCAAAAGGTTGCAAAGTTCAAGGGGGCCGAATACTTTCGCAAGGCACTGTACATTCAAGATATAGCCCACCAATTGGATATCGTCCAATCCATACCAAACGCCTCCCCCATGTACATAGAGTTTATTCATAGCATTTCTCGCCTGCCAATGTTTAGACGGTGTTATAGCGGCTTTTATAACAAAGAGGCTATCGCATCACTTTGATCCAGGCGTTAGAATTGTGGTTAGGACAAAAATAAACCAAGACTTCCATTTTCTCTATAAAAACATCTCTCTTCTAACTTCAGAGCAACAATCTGAGTGGCTAAAAAAAAAAATAACCCTTCCTCCTTTCTACACTATTTTTCTATTTTATGTTGCTGTGATGTGACTTCCTGTTAAAAGGTGGCTACGCTCGTTCTCCATGGACCCACATGTAGTGATGTAGCCACCTTCCCTTGCTCACTGCTGAGGATGGTCTATGGCAGGGATTTGCAATTAGCGGACCTCCAGCTGTTGCAGAACTACAAGTCCCATGAGGCATAGCAAGACTCTGACAGCCACAAGCATGACACCCAGAGGCATGATGGGACTTGTAGTTTTGCTAGAGGTTCGCTAATTGCATATCCCTGGTCTATGGGATTTGTAGTGTGCATAGAGCAGAGCACATGACCAAGGACTAATGTGCACTGCTCATTCCAAACAACTGGAGGCGAGGAGAAAAAGGCAAGGTTCAGGAGCTCAGAGGATTTTACTAGGAGTTGGGAAGACGCAGTAACCTTCTTCCTTTTTTTTTTTTATTTTTTTTTTTTTGATCAATAAATTTAAATGGAAAACTTTATTTTTGATAGAGTAGAAAGGGTATAACCACTGCCAAGTTGTTTTGCCTTCCATGTCTCATTAGGGAGAGTTTCCCTTCACTTCCTGTTTTATAGGCAAAACAGGAAGTGAGACAATCCCGCCAAATGAGGGGAATCCCTGGTTGTCACCAATACCCATTAAAATTTTTCCCTCCATTCCAGTTCTGGTGATTATCAATTTTTGGTAATGATGAGAGGGTGAATCTCCCGAACAAGGGGACTCGGCAATAAAAAACCTGACGGGTTCTAATTCCATCTCCACTCCATCAAAA
Source organism: Rana temporaria (assembly GCF_905171775.1). NCBI lineage: Eukaryota > Metazoa > Chordata > Amphibia > Anura > Ranidae > Rana > Rana temporaria. The sequence goes on along the minus strand of NC_053492.1, from coordinate 33,349,437 downwards.
AATGAAAATTTTATTTCTACAGCATTTATATAGTGCCAACAGCATTTTACACTTTGTATTGGAGGATGATGCATTATTTTTTCCCATCTTAAAGTGGATGTAAACCCACCGATCACCCAGATCAAGCTAAAGGCACAGATGAAGCAGTATAGCTAGATAAGCATCCTGCATGTATCCTTGCCTTTTTAAAATCTTGCCCCCTTTTGCTGTTGGGGCCCTGCTAAACCTGGGAATCGGTGGGCGGGTCTCCTTGCTGACACTCGTGGGGGATGGAGTTCTGACTTCACACGATTCCCTGCCCACCTCTACACCTCCCCTCGCTCGGCAGTGTCACACGGCCAGTGCCTCAATAATAAGTGCGCACAGATCAGTCCTTACTGCCTGCACGAGAGCGCACTCAGACCCCACTCAATGTGCGCATGTCACATCTACTTGGCACCGGTGCAGGATTACTGGCCAGTAGCTTGGATCTTGCACCAATTTTAAGAGCTTGAGAGGAGGGATGTGAAGATTGAATCGGACACACTCCCTCTGCTTGTGAATGAGAACGGATGTCAATCACAGCACTGGGGGGGGGGGGGTGACACTGATTTTCTGTCGGTTTTTGAGCAATCCTCTTGCTTTTTTTTACCAAGCCAGAGCTGGATTAACTTTGTGGCAAGACTGGGCACAGACGAATGGACATCCTCTGCTGTACCAGGTAGAAGTCTTCATAAAAAATAAATAAATTTTTTTACTAAAGTTTACATCCACCTTAAGCCAGAAGCAATTTTCATCACTTCCTGTTTCAGAGCTGTAACTTCCTGGCTGTTGCAGCACGATCGGTGCTTGATCATTTGCTTTTGTAGGGCAGGGGCCTAACGGATCCCTGATGTCTCCATAAAGAGGACCGGTCACTGTCCAAAGCCATCACTTGGCTTGCTAGCCCCCTTTATGGTAGCAATGACGTTAAATGGAAAAAAAATGTTACGTGTCTGCTTTTTTCAGATCTGATCAGGAGTAGTCTCTAAACTCGCATGATCTCAGAGGGGCAAGTCATTTTTTTTTTTTTTTTATACATAAGCTATGGCTGCCAGCACCCCATTCTCCTCCCCCAGTTCTGTCCACAGAAGCACCCCACCTTGATCACCCCTGGGCCCTGTCTGGGGTTTCAGGGGAGCGGAGACGCCTCTAGAGAAGTCTGACTGATTCTAGCTGTACATGGTTTGGGTTCAGATGTTTTTTTGATAGAGTATGTATGTGTGTTATATCTCTATCAGGAACTGGCTAGTAACTGATAGAATTGATCACAGCCTTGTGTGAGTGATTGTTTGGTTGCTGTGAGATCTGGCACATAGGAACCAGCACTGCATTGGATAAGGCGTTAGCTGTCACTCAGATCTGTCCGTGCACGCGCGGCGTTCCTGGAAACGCTGTCCCACCCATCTGGTGCGTCACAGGTTGCCGCGGCTCATTATAGTGGATGAGGAGAGAGCAGCAGCTTGTGTTTTCCTGCCTGGTGGTTCGGGGGAGGGGAGAAGCCTCAATCACTGGGCCCCCTCTGCTTGCTTAGCTGCACTTCTTCAAGGGATGCCTACAGAGCCTGGGAATGTGACCAAGGCCTGCCCATTTCACAGATTCCCAAAAAGAACTGGCAGGCGCCTGCAGAGACCTGGAAGGATGACAGGCCTGCAATTACTTTCCAGAGAGTCATGGTATTAACCCCATTTCCTATAAGGGAGGGTGACACAGGACTTCTTTCAGCCAGGATCTTTAATAGGGAAGTTTATTTTATTGCACATCATCCTACAGAGTGCAGGAGATTGTCATTGGGCCCTGCTGGTATAGGAGCTTACAGTCTACTGGCCCCACCAACACTGCATGGTTAAAGGATCAAATTCCCCTTGAATAGTAATTTCACCTCATACATTCAGAAATGTTATCTTCGCTTGACATACAATTGTGCTGATATTTGGGGATATTGTGCTGGTTTTGAGCCTTTGAGTGACATTAGAAGTTTGTGGAATTAGTAGAGCAGGATGTGATGAGGACTGTAAGCTTCCTAGTCTGTTTTCTTTATACAGTGATTGTCCTTCACTGTTTTCTCCTCTCGGTGTTGAGATGTGAATCTGATGATGAGACATACAGTGGGGTATATTTGTAAGTCAAGATGAAGGGCAAGGGGTAGCCCAGGGTTGTACTTTATAGTGGGTATAGAAAGGAATCGCCCGCCCTTTTAAAATCGCATTTTGTCACTTTGCAGCCTGATATGAAGACGGACACAGTTTTTGTTTTATCCATCTGCATTTACTCAGTACAACTTATAACATCCAAGTGAAAGAGAACGCCAATCTGCCGGGGGAGGGGAATAAAAAATTTAAAGCACTGAGTTGGAGAAAGGATCACCCCTTCTGTATTTTGTAGAACCACCTTTTTGTTTTAAAGCGGTTGTAAAGGTACACCCCCCCCCCAAATGGCTTCCTTTACCTTAGTGCAGTCCTCCTTCACTTACCTCATCCTTCCATTTTTCTTTTAAATGTTCTTATTTCTTCTGAGAAATCCTCACTTCCTGTTCTTCTGTCTGTAACTCCACACAGTAATGCAAGGCTTTCTCCCTGGTGTGGAGTGTCGTGCTCACCCCCCTCCCTTGGACTACAAGAGTCAGGACGCTCTCTACGTTGCAGATAGAGAAAGGAGCTGTGTTAGTGGGTGTCCTGACTCTCCTGTAGTCCAAGGGAGGGGGTGAGCACGACACTCCACACCAGGGAGAAAGCCTCACATTACTGTGTGGAGTTACAGACAGAAGAACAGGAAGTGAGGGTTTCTCAGAAGAAATAAGGACATTTTAAAAGCAAAATGGAAGGATGCTGAACTGTTCAAGACTGGAACAGTCTATGGCCGGCTTTAAGCAACTAGATGGTGTGTCTCCAAATGGCCAAAATAGCAGTTAAATTTTTAATGATTAAGTCTCTGCTTGCATCCCAGAATGACCTGCTGAAAGATGCTGTCTGGATGGTGATTGGTTGAGTGCCCAGCAGACAATTTTGACTTTAAGTGAATGTAAACTCGCCCCTCACCTTCCGGCCCAGACTGGGACAAAAAACAGGCCCGGGCATTTTAGACTGAGACTAGGCAGCTTCCCAAGGCTGAGCCTCCAATGGAGCAGTATTGTCTTCCTTGTATGAAAGGCAGTGTTGGGTGATAAAGAGCTGCATAGAAGTTTAATTACATAGACTTGTAAAGTCTTCATCTTTCTCTGCTGAAAGGTGCTGGGTGGTGATTGGTTGAGTGCCCAGCAGAGCCGTGTTTGTATAGGAGTAGTGCTGGGTCTACCAGTGCCATCCTTCCTGAGAAGATGGATGGGGGAACCTCCAATGTAGGAGAGGTGATATAGAGCTGCATAGAAGTCCAAACTATCCATCCGTTACATAGACTTGTAAAGTCTTCATCTCTTTCTGCCTTGGATGGTGATTTGCTCGTGGTGGACCACGCCTCTAGTTGTGCTGCGATCCTGTCTTCTCCTGCACCCAGTGTTCTTAGATTTGTGCAGCTTGGTGAATGGTCCTAGTGAGCTCTGCCATGCACCTGCCCTTTTTCCCTTGGCATTTCTCCTCGGAAACATTCAGACTGCTGCTTGTGCCATCTCTGCCTTACATGGATGTTGATGGAAAGTGGGCAGGAAGAGGTGCCTAGTGATGAGCCACTCTCGGTAATCTCCGACTCTGCTCCTTGGCAGGCTGGAAGGCTTTCTAGAAATGAGATGCATATTTTCTTGAAACTTGTAAAAAAATAAATAAAATTCTTCTTTTCAGCACTTGCATAATCCTAACTTTAGTCAAAGCTGCACAGGTTTATCTGCAGGTGCCCCTTACGGCATATGTAGCTTTTAGTAAAGGTGAACTGGCCCTTTAAAGTAGAGTGGGCACAAACGATTCTGATCATTGGCAGCATTATACACTCGCTGCCCTTTTATTGGGTACACCTGTTCAATTGCTTGGTGTAACAAATTGCTAATCAGCCAATCACTTGGCAGCAACTCAAAGCCAGATACAAGTCCAAAGGAGAACGAAGATTTGCGGTCCAAGGACCCAGACTATGGAACGCTCTACCAACCACCATCTGATTGGAGGTAAACCACCTGGCCTTCAGGAGAAAGATCAAGACCCATCTCTTCTGTGGGCCCAGGGAATGGATACCAAGCACCCAGAGGCGATTCAGTTTGCATGTGTTGCGCTGTATAAGTTTCTCACTCACTCCATCTAGACATGGCGACGATGACTTGCGGAAGTTCAAACCAATCAGAATGGGAAAGAAAGGGGATTTAAGTGACTTTGAACGTGGCATGGTTGTTCGTGCCAGACGGGCCGCTCTGAGTATTTAAAAAACTACTGGGATTTTCATGCACAACCATCTCTCGGGTTTACAGAGAATGGTCCAAAAAAGAATATCCAGTGAGTGACAGTTGTGTGGATGAAAATGCCTTGTTGATGTCAGATCAGAGGAGAATGGTTTCAGATGGCTCAACTCAACCCGTTACAACCAAGGTATGCAGAATACCATCTCTGAAAGCACAACACTTCAAACCTTGAAGCAGATGGACTACAGCAGCAGAAGACCACACCGGGTGCCACTCCTGTCAGCTAAGAACAGGACACTGAGGCTACAATTAGCACAAACTCACCAAAATTGGACAATAGAAGATTGGAAAAACGTTGCCTGTGTGATGAGGATCGATTTCAGCTGCGACATTCAGATGGTCGGGTCAGAATTTAGCATAAGCATGGATCCATCCTGCCTTGTATCAACAGCTCAGGCTGGTGGTGGGGGTGTAATGGTGTGGGGCATGTTTTCTTGGCACACTTTGGGCTCCTTAGTGCCAATTGAGAATCATTTAAACCCCACGGCCTACCTGAGTATTGTTGCTGACCATGTCCATCCCTTTATGACTACAGTGTCCCCATCTTCTGATGGCTCCTTCCAGCAGGATAATGCACCAGGTCACAAAGATCCAATCATCTCACCACTGGACTATGACGTCACAAAGCTCCAATCATCTCACCACTGGACAATGAGGTCACTGGACTCCAATGGCATCCACACTCACCAGATCTCATCCAAATGAGCACCTATGGGAGAATCACATCATGGATGTGCAGCCAACAAATCTGCAGCAACTGTGTGATGCCAGCATGTCACTATGGAGCAAAATCTGAGGAATGTTTCCAACCCCTTGTTGACCCTATGCCATGAAGAATGAAGGCAAAAATCGGGTCCAACCCGGTACTAGCCAGGTGTACCTAATAAAGTGTCCGGTGAGTGTGTTTTATTAGATTCCTGGGTATGGAGGTGTGTGGGTTTTTCTTTTCTTGGAAGCTTCCCATGACCGGAGGCTGGCAGGTATCCGATCTCCGGAGCACAAATATTGGAGAGCTTGGTGTGTTCAGGGAGTAGTCGGCACGGCTTGTGTTTGACTAGCAACACGCTCTGTTGTCACAACCGGAGCCCCTCCCACCGACCTCTATCCAGGTGTATCCTAGGAAGGGCTCGTGGCTTTCTAATAACTTTCTGAGGGGACTTGTATGGCAAGGAATTCATGATTTTCTCCAATATATAAGCTTGTGCTAAAAGGAAAACTCCCATTTTTCTGCTTAGTCAGCAATTTATCTGTTTTATACACGTTTTGTTATTGATTGCATCCCTCCATATGAAAGGGAGTTGAGACTGGAGTAGCTGTGCATGAGGACCAATCGGCTTCTGTCTTTTTTTTTTTTTTATTTTTTTTTTCAAAGCTTAACTGAACAAGCTGAAGATGGAAGCTGATTGGTTGCCTGCACAACTGCTCCAGTTTTGATAAATTCCCCCCATTATCTATAGTTGGCCCTCCATATTTCCTCTTGTGTGCCTCCAGTGATCTTTTCTGTGTAATTGTGAAGGTGCTGCATGCTTCTGGTCTATTAACTACTCGGAATGAGCTGCCTCCTGAGAGAAGAGTTTTCTGTAATACTTGTTTGGCTGCTCCCTAGAGCTGCACGATTAATCCCGGAGAGAATCGCGATCTCTATTTTTCCCGCCCGCGATCTCCCCGCAGGATGACCCGCGATTTTTGGGTGCGGCCATAGGAAACGCACTGAATTATTCTCACCCATGTGCATGTGTCCCGGAAGTCGCTCACATTCCCCATCACCACCATCCTCCAATCCGCAGCAGGAACATCCTCTGCCGCCAGCTGCTAGTAATCGGGTTCTCTTACCTTAGATGCCGCAGGACGTTTCCGTTTCACCCCGCATGGCATGCCATGTAGTCCCATATGCCATATGTAGTCCCGCCTCTATTCTTAGTAAGGGGGAGGTCTCCTTGTAGAACTACCAATCCCAGGATTCCTAGCGGCCTGGTTCCAGACAGGGAGCGGAGAATGCTGACCGGAGTCGGGGAGATGAGGGCAGGTGCTGGGGGAGCCCAGCCGGAGCTTTACCGCTGGAGGAGGCAGACTGGGGCACCAAGGTGAGGACCGGCGGAGGGGTTCCGTGTAACCCGGAGCCTGAGAGAGAGAACCATTGTACTACCTGGGGGCCTGAGAGAGTATACATATATGGATAGGGGTGACAACACATGGGTAATGGTTACAACATGGGCAATGATGCCCATGTTGTCACCTCTACTCATGTTGTCAATATTGACAACCTGAGTAGGGGTGACTGCATACTAGCTCATTATGGCTTTTGCCTTTTCAGGTAGGGTTAAAAAAAAAAAAAACAGGGTTTACCGCTTTAAATAATAAAAAAAAAAAAACGAGAATCGTGATCTTCATTTTATGCAAAAGAATCGCGATTCTCATTTTTCCCAGAATCGTGCAGCTCTACTGCTCCCCATCTTCTTACCCTCCCGATTGGTTGGTTTTAAAGTATATGTAAACCTTGGTTTGCAAAGTTGCTCTCCTCATTACAATCCTCATGCTAAATTCTTAATTTAGGAAGTTGAATCCCTATCAAAGCCAATTAAATTTTAATCTGAGCACCACAAACGTAAAATGATTCAAAGCAAACTCGCCCCATCCACTCGCGTCTCCATGCTTTTTTTTGTTGAGGAATCAATTTGAAAAACAATCCCCCATCATGTCTAGGTGAGGCCGTGTTGAGTAAGGGCAGATAATCCATGTAGCATTAGCTTCCTGGAATCCATGTGCCCTTAGCTCAGATCTTTAATCAGATCTGGCGACCTGTCAGAATTGGTAACGGAAGGGACGTTCCGTCGCCGCCATCTTGCTCCACCCCGCACTCCTCCAAAGTCAGGAGACTCTGAGAAGGGGAAAGCGGACATCTTGTTGCACCCACCTGAGTTTTGTATTTTACATAAACTCACTTTACTGTTAAAAATGCGGGTGAAATGGGAGAACTCCGGTGGGTGTAACAAGATGTCCGCTGTCCCCTTTCTCGGAGTCTCCTTACTGTGGAGGAGTGCGGGGTGTAGCAAGAGGGCGGCGACGGAACGTCACTTCTGTTACCAAATCTGACGGAACACAGGCAGAAGGGTGTGCTTGGCTAAGAAATCTTGTGGGATGTATTGCATCATTTGGGCTTGGGCCAGGAAGCAACAAGAGATGGAGATCTATATCTAACAAACCTATTTACTAAGGCTAGGAGCCTAAAGTGCACCTAAAGGCAAAACACGTTTTTGGATGGAGTGGAAGTAGAATCCCTGTCAGGTTATATTGCTGTCTGTGCCCCCCCCCCCCCGTCGGGGAGATTCATCCTCTGTCTTCTTGGCCATTATGGCCCCTTTCACACTAGGCGGATCCGTCGCAGCGAAGTCCACCAGCTCAGCGGGAGATCTCTCTGCTGAGCTGGCGGACTGAGCGGGGAGGGGCTTGTCCAGCACCACTGTCTCCTATGGAGAGATCTGATGAAAACTGACAGCATGTCTGTTTTTTTTTTTTTCATCAGATCTCACCCAATCCGCCATGGAAGGATGGCAACATATCGCCATCCATCCGATTTTTAGATGATCGTGTCGGATGCCAGCGGCCATGTCGCCGCTGGCATCCATTGATGTATGGAGCGGCCGTTCAAGTCCACCTGCGGACCTGAACGGTCCGACCGTGTGAAAGGGGCCGATCATTGAAAGTAATGTAAGTTTTGGGTTGTCCCCAGAAAAGAAATAGGGGATAAATCTTCCTTCTCTTTGCAGGCATTTCCTCTCACTTCCTGTTTGACTATAGAACAGGAAGTGAGGAAATTTCTGCAATGGGACACAGATGGTGGTTAAAACCAAACCAGACCGGTTTATTACATTCTAATGCTGTATTTTAAATGGATAACGTTTTTTGCCTGTAGTTCTACTGTAAGGATTAAATATAGTTGATGCTGATTGAGTTTAGATATCTGGTGATCCTGCCAGTACCCATTAGTAAGGAGCTATCCCACCTGGAAGCTGTTAAAGCAGACAGCCAGTCATTGGTGGCGGATTCATATGTACACGCCCCTGCTCTTCTAGCAGGGGCGTGGGTCATGCCTCCTCCTCCACCTATGATTGGCTGTTCACTTTGACAGCTTCCTGGTGGGATAGGTCGGGCAAGTTCAGACTTGTGTCACACTTGAACTCGTCCCTCCTGAGCATGGAATCGGACCCATTCTAGTGGTCAGTTTGCATCTCTGCCTTCACTAGTGAGACCTACAGGATGCAGGTATATGCACCCCCTACCTAGCTTATTGGCAGCAATTGATCATCTTGTGGCGCCTTGGTTAAAAGTGCAAATATGATTATCGCACTTGAAGAAGTAATAGTGCTTCTAAATGCTTTCTATTTTTCTTTAAAATTAACACTTGCTCTGTGTAATTGATTTGCACAGAGCAGCCTCGATCCTCCTACTGGGTCGTCTTGTGGCCCCTCCCTCTTGCCGAATGCCCCAAGCTGCTTGCTCCCGAGCTGCCTCTGTGGGTCTATGGGACTCGGAGCGTGACTCGGTCCCCCCCCCTGCTGTGATTGACAGTGTGTCAGCCAATAAGGAGAGACTCAGCCTTTAGAAGCACTTTGATTGCTGAAGATATCATTTGTTTTCTGTATGGCTAGTAATGTATATGTAAAAGCAGACCCCCCCCCACTCATATATTTACTCATTGAATATGGAGTTCTGTAGTAACCCGTACATACCCCTCTTAAGCAAGGTGCTTGCCCTATGCTAAGGCAAATGTTACCTTCAGTGAAAACCTCATGTTAAAACAAATGTTGGTAGATCAGAAGCAGCTGGAGTTATATCCAATCCTCAACTTTTCCTGCCAAAGTCAGGCTTGCTTTCTCTCTTTTGGTCCTATAGCCTACAATCCCACTGACGAGTAGAGGTGCTCGTGGTCAAGGGGGAGGGGCATGGTTAAGGTCCGCTTTAGATGACGTGTCGAGATTTGCATGCAACTTCAGTTCAGTTCAGATCTACTAATCACTTTTCCGTACATGGGTGCCATGTATCAGAAGCTGGGTGCACATGTGACTTTTTTTTTTTTTTTTTAAACCAAGTCCCATGAGACATTGCAAGACCCCGACGATCGCAGGCATGACTGGAGGGCCGAGGTTGCCTACCCCTAGTCTACTTTGTCCGTTGATCCATGTTGGTGAAAGCTATGGATTTTGGTCATCACTGAGTGTCTTGTGACTCCTCTTACTGACACTTCTTATTTTTTTCTTTCAGGGACACAGCCGGACAGGAGCGATTCCACACCATTACCACCTCTTACTACAGAGGAGCTATGGGAATTATGTTAGTCTACGATATCACAAATGCCAAAAGCTTTGAGAACATCAGCAAGTGGCTCAGAAACATCGATGAGGTGAGTGTCTGTCTGCTGTGGCACAGCCTGCGGCGGGTGGCTGTAGACCCGTCTGCTAAAAACAAACAATCTGTGTGTAGCATGCATTCAAAAAGACTGTGGGGTAGCAAAAATCACCTGTGTGGTCTGCATTCGTATGTGGAGTGAAGAGCCTGTCCTAGTCTCTTGTATATTCTGATCTTGCATAAAACAAAACCAAAATATACCCAAGCAGAAAATGTATAAAGTTCTTCACATTGAAATACATAAATTCATCCACTAATATATGCAAAAAATTGTGGGGGGAATATTAGAAGTGCTTAAATGCCAGCCAACAAAAATATTCCACATGGAGACAAATTCATAAAACAGCATCCAGACTTACTAAGGGTCCCAGAACCGGCGGTATGACGTCAGCATGTAAGGCCCCTCCCAGCGTTTTTGTACGCATGTCCTCTGATCTGTTTGAGAGCCCAGAGTTCTGCAATGTTTGAGTGAAATCTGAGGCTACAAAAATATGGCCGTCGGAGTCCACTATACAGGTTTGAGTGGGACACAACTGACAAGTTTGAGAGCTTAAAGTGAATGTAAAGGCAGGTTTTTTATCTTAAAGCGGAGCACCGCCCTAAAGTGGAACTCCTGCTGATCGGAACCCCCCCCCCCCTCCGGTGTCACATTTGACACCTTTCAGGGGGGAGGGGGGTGCAGATGCCTGTCTAAAGACAGGTATTTGCAACCACTTCCGGCCTCACAGTCTCGGGCAGACTGCGGGCATGACGTCGTCGCCACGCCACTCCCCCCCCGCCTCCCGCCGGTGTGTTCTGGGAACACTCGGCTCCTAGTACACAACGGGAGCCAATCAGCAGGCGTAGCGCGACTCACGCATGCGCCATAGGGAGCCGGGCAGTGAAGCCGGAGCGCTTCACTTCCTGGTTCCCTCACCGAGGATGGCGGGGGGGCAGCAGAGTGACGAGCGATCGCTCGTCCTCTGCTGCGGACGGCGCTGGACTCCAGGACAGGTAAGTGTGCCGATATTAAAAGTCAGCAGCTGCAGTATTTGTAGCTGCTGGCTTTTAATATTTTTCAGCGGAGCTCCGCTTTAATGTGTTCTATGCATTAAAGCGGGGGTCCACCTAAAAAAAAAAAAAATTGTTTTATATAATAATTTTTAAAAGCCAGCAGCTACAAATGAGGCAATCAGGAAGTGAAGCCTTCGAGACTTTATTTCCTGGTTCCCTACTGCGCATGCGCGAGTTGCGCGGCGCGTCCTCACTGGTCGCTGCTGTCTTCTGGGACTTGCGGGGGAAGACAGTGTAGGTGCAGGAAGTGGCGTAGGTTTATGCCAGGCAGTGGGAGCAAATACCTGTATTAGACAGGTATCTGCTTCCCCCTCCCCCCGTGAAAGGTGCCAAATGTGACACCAGGGGGAGGATTCCAAAAAGTGGAAGTTCAATTTTTAGGTGGAACTCCCTTGAAGATGAAAAGTCTTCTGTGTGTAGCAGCCCCCCTAATATTTACCTCAGCCCCCTCTCGATCCAGCGATGTCCACGAATGCCTTGGTCGTCTGGGACTCCTGATTGGCTGAGACACAGCAGTGATCCCATTGGCGCCTGCTACTGTCAAACTAACTGTTACCAATAAGGAGAGAAAGGGGGCAGGGCCTAGGTGTGGCTCTGAATGGACACGGAGCTGTGGCTCGGGTGCCCCCATAGCAAGCTCCTTGCTGTGGGGCCACTCAACAGGAGGGAGGGGCCAGGAGCTGCGAAACAGGGACCCAAGAAGGGGAGGGTTGGGGCTGCTTTGTGCACAGAGCAGGTGAGTATAACATGTTATTTTAATAGAAAAGACTTCAATCACTTTAAAGCGGTTGTAAACTGCTCTTGTTTTTTTTTTTTTTTGTTTACCTGAAAGGCAGCGTCATGTGCTAGTAAACATCACATACTAGCACATTATGTGACACCTGAGAACAAAGGCCTCCAGCAGTGTACTTTCACTGCTGGAGTTGCTTCTTTCCGGGTTCGCAGACTCCGGCTTTGTGACTGGCCAAAAAAAACCCAGTCCTGTCTCCCAACAGAAGCCCCATAGTAAGTCTATGGATTACGGCACTCCCCATTCATTTCACAACCGTTGTCAGCTGTGTCCTCTGCAGAGCTTCCGCCACTGGGGACCGGCATTCGATTGGCTTAAAAAAAGGTTGTGTGTGTGTGTGTGTGTGTGTGTGTGTGTGTGTGTGTGTGTGTGTGTATACCGATTTCTTCTTTACCAGGGATAGGTACACTGCTGATCAGATTGGGGTAAAGGGCCAATCACAGTGGTCCTTTACAATGTGATCGGCTGGTCACATGTAAACAGACTCGCCAGTTATCGGTATCCCTTTCTTATGTTTTATGTAAGGAAAGGAGGGCTGATAACCAGCAAGTCTGACGGGGCACAGCGCCCCATTTATCAGTGTTTTTTCAAATTATTGGTCATTTTTAATTTAGCAAAATGCAAACCCTGGCGGTGATTAAATACTACCAAAATAAGGCTCTATTTGGGTGTAAAAAAAATGACTTAAATGTCATATGGGTACAGTGTTGCATGACCGCGCAATTGTCAAAGTGTGACAGCGCTGAAAGCTGAATACTGGCCTGGGCAGGAAGGGGGTGAAAGTGCTCAGTAGACAAGTGGTTAAAGGACCTGTCAGTTACATCCTACAGCTGGATGTGGTGGTTTAAAATCACAGAACAATCTTTCTTTAGTAATGGTGCTTGACTGGTATGTTAGAATCTCCCAAAATTCTTCTCGCTGGGCTCCCGTTTGGCTCGCTGCCTCTTATGGTGTGTGTGTGTGTGTGTGTCTTCACTGCAGGAAGATGAATTGTAAAATGTGGTTTATTGAATGGCAAAAGTCTGTCTTGAAAGTTCTTTCCCACTTTTCTTAAAGCAGAGCTCCACCCAAAAGGGGAAGCACCACTTGTTTGGAGCTCCTCTTTAACGTGTATGCAAAGTAGGGTTGTCCCGATACTGGTATCAGTACCGAACATTTGCCAGAGTACTTGTACACGGGCAAATGCTCCGATGCTTCACCCGATACCTGGGCAGGCAGGGTGATCAGTGCGGTGGGAGAGTTACAAGCACTGATCACCCTGTATAGATTTAAAAATCTGACAGCCGGTCCTTTCTCCGTTCTCTTCCGTGTCCCCCTCTCTTCTCCCCCCTCCGGGCATCTGTCCCCCCTCTCTTCTCCCCCCTCCGGCCATCTGTCCCCCCTCTCTTCTCCCCCCTCCGGGCATCTGTCCCCCCTCTCTTCTCCTCCCTCCGGGCATCTGTCCCCCCTCTCTTCTCCCCCCTCCGGGCATCTGTCCCCCCTCTCTTCTCTTCCCTCCGGACATCTGTCCCCCCTCTCTTCTCTTCCCTCCGGGCATCTGTCCCCCCTCTCTTCTCCTCCCTCCGGGCATCTGTCCCCCCTCTCTTCTCCTCCCTCCGGGCATCTGTCCCCCCTCTCTTCTCCACCCTCCGGGCATCTGTCCCCCCTCTCTTCTCCACCCTCCGGGCATCTGTCCCCCCTCTCTTCTCCACCCTCCGGGCATCTGTCCCCCCTCTCTTCTCCACCCTCCGGGCATCTGTCCCCCCTCTCTTCTCCACCCTCCGGGCATCTGTCCCCCCCCTCTTTTCTCCACCCTCTGGGCATCTGTCCCCCCCTCTCTTTTCTCCTCCCTCTGGGCATCTGTCCCCCCTCTCTTCTCCTCCCTCCGGGTATCTGTCCCCCCTCTCTTCTCCTCCCTCCGGACATCTGTCCCCCCTCTCTTCTCCACCCTCCGGGCATCTGTCCCCCCTCTCTTCTCCACCCTCCGGGCATCTGTCCCCCCTCTCTTCTCCACCCTCCGGGCATCTGTCCCCCCTCTCTTCTCCCCCCTCCGGGCATCTGTCCCCCCTCTCTTCTCCACCCTCCGGGCATCTGTCCCCCCCTCTTTTCTCCACCCTCTGGGCATCTGTCCCCCCCTCTCTTTTCTCCTCCCTCTGGGCATCTGTCCCCCCCTCTCGGCATCTGTCCGCTTCTCCCCCCCCCCCCCTCCATGCTGCCACCCCCCTCGATCTGTCAGGATGGAGAGCTGAGGTAGGAGCCAGTAAACCCGGCTCCTTCGTTTTCTGAATGGACAGAGTCAGTGATTACTCTGTCCATTCACATAACTGAAACATTGTAACCTCCTGCGATTACGATGTGTCAGTTAATGAATGAAGAGGAGCCGCTGTCTTCTCTCTATTCATTTTCAGTGCAGCTGAGGCTGCTGAGAAAGGGACTGGGGAATCTGTGTCCTTCTCCCCTTTGAGACAGGGAAAGGGACTATGTCAGAGGTCTTAAGACCCCTGATATCTCACCATGGCCCCCCAACAGGGCTGATAAAAAAAATTATTGCAAAAAATAATAAACACTGACACTGTCCATTCCCCCCCCCCCCCCCCCCCCCTTTAAAAAAAGAAAGAATTGTAAAATATAAAAAAACTAATTGTAAAAAATACTGACACGTGCCACTGTCACGAGATTTAGGGGTGTCACGGATCAAAAAACTCACGGATCGGATCGATCCTCGGATCAGGAGTCACGGATCGGATCATTTTCGGATCAGAAAAAAAAAAAAAAAAAAAAGACAAATCGTGTTACACCCACCAGAGTTTTATATTTCATAGTTATTTTCAACACGAAATGGAGCTTATGTGCTTAAATACAGTATATGTAAATCCGACGGACTGTTTACATGGTACATTTTAAAAGCCGCAGCAAACCTGCTGACCTTGCATGCTTGCTAATGTGACAGAACACCTCTGATTTTCACATTTAACTAAATGTTAAATGTGAAAATCAGAGGTGTTCTGTCACATTAGCAAGCATGCAAGGTTTGCTGTTGCTTTTAAAACTAAACAGTCCGTTGGATTTCTAAATACTGTATTTAAGCACATAAGCTCAGTTTTGTATTGAAAATAACTATGAAATATATGATCTGACACACACAGCAGGGCTCTTCCTCCACCTGTCAGTGATTATTGTGGGTATGATGGTGTCCCCATAGTGTGTGATCACAGGGAACACGGTGTGGAGGGGAGGGATGTGTCAGGCTCATACAATGTATTCACTACCGTATGTGTTCTGCTCTCTGATGGTCTCCTCGTCCAGTGCTGGGGATGCCGAATAACATCCTCCCCCGTCCAGGAATACAATCACAAACACTCGGCCTCCCCCTCCCCCCCCCCGGGCTCCGCAGCACATTTCCTTTTCCCTTCACACACAGCTCCGGCCAAAACACACACACACACGCTGCCTTGCTTGTAACGCGCCCGCTGATTGGTTTGGAGGCAGGGCAGCTCTGGGTCATCGCTTCTGTTAAGTATCCTGATTGGCCGAGTGCTAGTGTTTCGTTTCCCGCCTCCTCCTTTCCTGTCAGTCAGTGTACTGCAGTGAGAGGAGGCTGAGGGAGCTCACAATCTACGGATCATACGGATCACATGTGTGCCGATCCGAAAAGGTTGATCCGTGCGGATCACGGATCAATGACGATCCGTTACACCCCTAACGAGATTGAAGTATCGGTACTTGTACTTGGTCTTAAAGTGACATCGGGACAACCCTAATGCAGAGGGGGAAAAGCTGAGACTCTTGACGTTTTCCACTAACTTCAGGTTTTGTTTTTTTCTGGGAGTGAAGGGAAATTTCCCTTGTGGTAGAAATAAACTGCTTTCTCCAACTAATGTACAAGGTTTTGGCTATACATACACTTTAAAGCACACCTTCACTCTAAACTAAAGTCGGCCATAGATGAGCGAATATCAATTGGTTCAGCTGGGAGCCTCAGATTTGTTTTATCTATGGGCAGGCTGGTTGTGCTGAAGTTGATTGATCAGTACAACCAGTCTGTCAGATTTTATTTTTTCTTGGTAGCTCCAGCCTTAATGGAAAGATGTTTCTTCTAGAAAGCATGAACGGAAAGCACTGGTTGGGATGTGCCAATGCTGGTTATAGATGGGTGTTGGTGACTGCTCATAGGTGTGAACTAATCGCACGTGTTTCAGCTGTGATCTACTTACCTGAAGGTATACGGAGGGTGTGTTTATATATTACAACACTCCTCCGATTGTCAGTAAATTGAAGGTTGGCTCACTCAGGTGGTCATCATGGACAGGGGAGATTTCCCTGGAAGCCATCAGCAGGCTTTCCATTTGGGGGGCATCGGAGAGACCATTTCCATGGAGGGTTTACAGCCGTTTGGAAATGCTTCCTTGTATAGATCCTGCTCTAATCTCAGGCATTGTCTAGAAAGGATTGATCTTTGACAGGCCTTGGACACCCATACACACTTCAGATTTACCAAAACTACCGTATTTGCCGGAGTATAAGAGGACCCCCTAATTTTCCAGCTAAAATGTTGGTTTTGGGATATACTCGCAGTATAAGATGACCCCCTTCCTACTATTCATGCCTCGCCAGACTGTGCCCCCATTGCATGCCAGACTGTGCCCCCATTGCATGCCAGACTGTGCCGCCATTGCATGCCAGACTGTGCCGCCATTGCATGCCAGACTGTGCCGCCATTGCATGCCAGACTGTGCCGCCATTGCATGCCAGACTGTGCCGCCATTGCATGCCTTGACGATCCCTTACCTTATCCTAGGACAGGGATCCTCAAACTACGGCCCTCCAGCTGTTGTGGAACTACACATCCCATGAGGCATTGTAACACACTGACATTCACAGACATGACTAGGCATGATGGGAATTGTAGTTCCTGAACAACTGGAGGGCCGTAGTTTGAAGACCCCTGTCCTAGGACATGCAGTATCTGTCAGACCGCGGCCGTCCATTTTTTCAAAAGCCGCACCTCCTCCTTCTGCTCTTCCGTGATAGGCGGAACATTCAGCTTCACAGGAGACACTATGTTCAGCCTATCACGGAGGCCCTCTTGTCCTCGGTCTCGGACGAGAGGGCCTTCGTGATAGGCGGAACATTGAACACAGTGTCTCCTGGGAAGCTGAGTGTTCCGCCAATCACGGAACAGCAGAAGGAGGCGCAGGTTTTGAAAAATGGATGGCCGCGGTCTGCATGTTAGGTTACCGCCGTATAAGACGACCCCCAACTTTTAAGAAGACCGTTCAGGTCCGCCTGTCATATTTGTTGACGCACCTGAACGTCTGTCTGTAAAATCTGTCACCTGAAAATCTGTCCATGGCGGATCGTTTTAAGATCTGATGAAAACGGACATGCTGTCCGTTTTTCATCAGATCTCTCCATATCCTATGGAGAGATCTGATGAAAAACGGACAGCATGTCCGTTTTCATCAGATCTTAAAACGATCCGCCATGGACAGATTTTCAGGTGACAGATTTTACAGACAGACGTTCAGGTGCGTCAACAAATATGACATCAACAGATTTTCAGGTGACAGATTTTACAGACAGACGTTCAGGTGCGTCAACAAATATTCATCAACAGTGGTGCTGCACAAGCCCCTCCCCGCTCATTGAGCAGAGGGACTCGTCATCCATCTGCGGAGACGGAGTCCGCCCTGGTGGACTCCGCTGAGACTGAGTCTGCCTAGTGTGAAAGGGGCCTAAGGCCTCGTACACACCACT